>NW_022436948.1:27009814-27126444 GCF_009761245.1 Sapajus apella
AAAAAAAAAAAAAAACAGGGTATTCTTTATTTGGATTTTTATATAAATTTTAGAATCAACTTGTCAATTTCTGCAAAAAAAAACCATGATGGGATTTTGAGTTAGACTGCATTAGAATTACAGTTATTTAAAGAAAATGAATTTCTTAACAATACATACATAAGCACATACAATTAGCAAACTCTCACTATTAACATTGATAACATAATACCAATTAATTTACAGGTTTTATTCAAGTTTCATCTCTTGCCCTATAATGTTCTCTCTGACTCACCATTCGATACAGGGTCATATATTGCAGTTAGTTGTCATGTCTCCTTAATCTCTCATTCTGGAAGGGGTCTTCAGTCTATTATTCATGACTTTGATACATTTGAAAAGTACTGGCCAGTTATTATGTAGAATTCCTTTCAATTTTGGTTTGTCTGATGGTTCCTCATGTTAAATTCAGTTATTGATTTTTATAAAGGAAACCATAGACATGATGCTGTACCCTTTCCAGTGTATCATGTTAGAAGGCAGAAGGTATCATTATGTGTCATTACTGGTGATATCAACTCTATCTCTTGCTTAAGGTGTGGTCTGCTGTTTCTTCACTATAAAGTTACTCTATTCTTCCCCTTTGAAATTAATAAGTATGTTGTGGGGGATTACCATTCTTTAGATTGGATGCTTTCTTTTAATATGTTTGCAAATTTGCTGATCCTTTTATCTCCATTTTCAGTAGATTTTTAAGCCTATCCAGTAGATTTTTCATTTTAAATATTAAGATCTTTAGCTCTAAAATTTTCAGTTTTTAAAATATTTGTATATATATTGTTTCACTCAATGCAAGTCTATATTCTTTATGTCACTGTGAAAATTATGACTGCTTCTTTAAATACTTATCTAATAATTCCAACATCTGCTAACCTCATCTGTTGTCATCTGTTTATACTCTATTTCCCTGAAACTGTATCACATTTTCCTGGCTGTTTGTATGTGAATAATATTGGACTATATCCTGGGCATTCTGAATATTAGGTTGTGGAGAATCTGGAATTTGTATATTGTTCCAAAAAAGTGTTGATGCTTTTGTTTTAGCAGGCAATTAACTTGGTTAGACCCAAAGTGCAAACAGAAATGCCTTCGGGAGACTGCAGTTTTGATATCAATTCAATTCCTTGAATTATAGCTGTGAGCTGGTTTCTATTTTATCCCATTCAATATGTGGTTTAATGGTTAGTCACAGTTTGTGCCCCAGTCTCTGTGTGGAGTTTAAATGCAAATATTGGGGTTCTCTTCCTCTGACTCTCTCTTTTCCGAGGTTCTCCTATCACTCTCTGGAGACTCTAGTTGCCCTATGTTTCTTGCCTTATTTCCCTTAGCCAGTAGGCCAGTGGACTTTCTATCAGAGTTTGAGCCATTACTACACCACCACCACGAGACTGTGGCTCCATTCAGGCAAAACTGCAAAATAAAACAAACAAAAAATGAGGCTGTCACTCTGTTTTAATTGTTTTCCCCAAGTCTCATCTCTGCTCTAAAATCTGCTTGTCATACTTTAGTTTCCTGAACCTGCAGGCAATTATGTTAATAATTTTTCCATTTTATAGCTATATCTAGGAGGATTGCTTTGTTGATCATTTTCTTTTAACATGATTTAAGAGATAGATTGAAAAATTGATTTTGAATTGTGAAGATATTGTCCTAATTATAGTTAGTATGAAAACTGAAGTATTTGAGAAGGAGATTTTTAGACAGAACCTCACTTATATTTAACACAGCAGACTCTGTTGGATGTCTTCCAACTCACGACGATACAGTTAATTTCACCCATCCACTTCAGACCTACTGATAGCTATATAGTTAGCACCTAGCTGCCATATTTATGCAATGGCACCTTAAAATGATTGTACACTCTACCCTGTCTGGGCTTACGTAAATTCCTTGAGAATTAGGAATTAGTATCAAAAGAGTTCATATCTTCACATGGCTTGAATTCTACCATATATGACTGTAACTCTCTTATCTTATGCCATCATGTGGGCTGAGTAGAAGAAAAAAGAAAAAAAGCCAGTCTGACAAAAGAGAAGGATAAAGCCAATGCACAGGGAGAAACAGGATCAAGAAATGGTGAAAGAATGATCCAGTTGCCTATAGTCTTTTACTGCTGCATCTTGCCCTAGCTGACATTTGGCTGCATTATTTTCTTTACTATTATAAATGCCCATATTCTAATGATCAGTCACCTCTTTTTCCTTAGCTGGATTTCTAATTCACAACTTTAAGAATCCTGACTAATCCATACAATTTTTCATATTACAGGCATTATAAGAAGCTTTATGTAACTACAGTGATGAGTATAGACAGAACAAATGTGGCTGGGATGTTAAAGGAGCTGAGAGTGAGCTAAAATTACTTGGTATTTAAAGTGAGATAATTTTTAAATCATTATGTTAAAATCACCATATAGATCTTAGACTAAGATCCTGTTAACTTGAATGTAATCAGAAAAACATACAAGAAAAATTATTTTATAAGCTGTGAATTTTTCCCTTACCTAAGTAATGCTAAAGACAATGCCGTTAGGTGTAAAGTCTCCGAATGCAATGTTTGTGTCTTGTCCTGGAGCTCATTCACCACCTCTGGGTCAATCCATTACTATAATTAGGTTTCTGCTTAATCAATTTTATTTCTGTGCTTAATAAAAAGAGACAATTTTTCTAGATGTTCTGTTTTTCCAATTATATAACCACTAAGAAATCAATTGCTTAGCAAAAGTTAAAAGTAATATGATTTGAACATGAATTACTTTCTAACAGAAGGACATAATGAGCCAGATGAAAAACAAGAACCTGTCTCCCCATCCCTCCAAATAAATAAATAAATCTCAGCAAAGACAAAGCTTAGGATCTTTTGGATTTGTCAAACATTTCATAGATCTTCCAAAACATTTTGGCAGAATAATTCCCTAAAGTGATTCATTATCCATCAATTCATATTTCAATGTCACTTAATATTTGTTGAATATTCACAACATGTTAGCATTGCACAGCTGCTGAGAACAAGCTACTCCGTCTCTCAACCTCACACTGCATGTTTTTTAAAGATGAAAAAAAATCATATTTTAAAATTTTTCAAGAGGGTAGGAGAAAAATAGTCTGAAAACAAATCAGAGCACATATTCTTCAATAATTAATTTTGATATTCTTATTAGGAAAATGATCATTGGCTCTGAAGGCACAAAAATATGCCTCTTATTTCCATTTATACATATTGTATAGTCTTTTATTTTCATTTATATATAACTTTATGTACATCTATAGAGAAATATTTTAATTTGATTTTGATATTACTTTAATGTATATATAATTTAATTCCATTATTATGTCTATAAAAATTTGTTTTATCACAACCTAATTTTTATTCACACCCTAATTTTTAAACCTTTAGTTAGTTACATGGATATATGAATTTTTTTAACAAATGCTGAAATGCCCTCTTACCTGTTCTTTTATATTTGTATTTGATTCCTATTTTGAAATTGTTACATATAAACTTCCATATTTCTTTGGTTCCCATAAGAGGAAGTTCTTAATCTCCATTTAATTCATAAATCAACAAACCTCACTCTCTCACTTTATTTAAGTATCTCCTCAGAGACGCCTTCCTAAGCCACGGTATCTACACACTCTTGCCCCGACCCTCAATTCCCAGACTTTGGTTTTTTTGCTGTTTTTTTTTTTAAATCCCTGACATAATGGAATATTTTGAATTTGTTTATTGTCTCTGTCCACCTACTATACTATAGAGTGCATAAAGCAGGGATTTGGATTTTATTCTTTCCTGAACCTACGTAGATTAGAACACTGTGTAGTATATGTAGATGGTTTATGAATATTGTTGATTAACAAATAAGCTATCCAAGAAAGAGCATCATTATTTTTCTTTTTATTCAAATTTTAATTTCAAAAGGAAACTCGATTTGCAAATTTGCATGTGTGTTGCCTTCTACCCTCTTATTTTTTCATTCATTTCGAATTTAAGATTTATTTCTTTTGTCCAATCTTCTCTTCATCCTGACTATACAAGGGAAGATCATTTGGGGGAAACATTTCCTACTTACTTTCTGGTTAAAATCCTTCCTTAATCAATTTTTTTAAAATACTTAATTCCTTCACCAAGACTTTTTATAAAGAATGTACATAATGACAGTTAAGTATAACATATAAACGATTTTTTTGGCAAAAATATTGACTGAAGAGCTTTGACATACACAGATCTTGATGGATTCTAAAAGGTTTCAATTAAGATAAAATATTTAAAGACAAAAGTTTTGAAAATGTTCCAATAAATTATCTTCTGATTGGGATGAATGTTAATATTTTGTTACATTTTATGCTGAAAAAAATAATAAGGGGACATTACATGGTGTCATTTATTGTTATTTTGTCATAATAAAAGAAACTCACAAGGAACACAAATCTCTGCAAGAAGGCTACAATGTTGGCTCTGGGAAAAATAATTACATTTGTTTATTGTGGTGATTTCATGAGATATAACCGATTCAGTGAGGTTCTAGAACATCCCATTCACTGTTTTTTTCTATTCCAGAATAATGGACTGCTACTTCCCCACAAACTGACAAGAAATTATAATGTGGCATCTGGTTGCTTTCCTTTTATTTCTTTCAAATAAAATATTATGTATTTCAGCCCAAAGTTTCCTTAAAATGCTGCATTTACCAGTGTGTTTGACAGAGACTGGCATATTTTAAATTAACATTAAAGGGAAACAATAGTGCTGAGCACCATGATTATTCAGTAATAGTCCAAACAGCTGTCTGACTTTCTTTTTTGTTCTTGCTTAGAATTTCTTTTCATATTGTGAAAGAAAGGAAGTATGGAAAATAACCTTTTTTTGGATTGAAGTTGGGTGTGTTTTCTGAAGGTGGAAATGTAAGTCTTGCTAGCCAGAAGTTTAGAAAACAGATTCTCACTCTTGTTTTCTCAAAGGAGTATACAGAAATAATACATGGTTATGGTGCTCTTACTACTATACTTTTGTTTCTCTGAAAACAAGGTACTACTTCCCAACAGCTCTTTTTGCTAGCAGAAACAAGTTAAGGTGGTGGTAGTCTTATTACTCTCTGCATAGACATCTAGCTATTGTTTCTGTAAGCTCTTGACCAGAAAGTCTATTAGTCAGTAGTACTTTGACCACAGGTAAATACTGCTGCTAGGTATTGTCATAATACCTTCCTTATACCCCTATCTCTGCACTTCTTTGTTAAATTGCATTAATCCACTTATGGGTTTCCTCTTCACTAGACCCTGTACTCTTAGAGGGCAAGGATCATGGCCATATATCTTTCTACACCAAGCACAAAAACAGGATCTATATTGTGGAGTGACCATTCTCACTGAAACAACATGCTGAATGAAGCTTAGATATTTCCTCCCAGGTACCTAACTAATAAGCGAGTGCAGTTAAATGAGAAGTTTTACCCAGAAGTTTAACCAACATTTAAGTTTTTCCAGGAATACTTACAGATACGTAGAATGATGTTTGCAAGCAGAGCTAACTATTTATATCTCTGTGATGATATACAAAGAATTTAGGTAACTTCTATTCAAACCACTCTGCCTAGAAAATAAGCAAATAACTTGGAAATTAATTTTCTCTTCCTTTTCATTATGTAGCATTAAAAACAGCCATGGACTGGGGTTAAAAAATATATTTTCTACTTTCTCTTATGCTAGTCTGCTATATGATTATGTGAAATTAATTAACTTCTTTAGCCTCAAGTGTTGCATTCTGAAAAAATGATGGTTTATGCTGTCCCAATGGTTCTATTCAATTTCAACATCCTCAAATTTAAATTTCATTTATCAGTTATCTGCCATAAAATGTTGTATTTGCACTCTCACTACTTCATTGCAATAGATTCGAATTCATGTTCCAAATTATCTCTATCTAATAAAATAACCTTAGAAACCAATGTCTTCTATAGATAATAATGAAACTACTTAAGTTTAGGTCTCATTTTATTCCTATAAATTATATTTTTTAGTTTTGCAAAATTAAACAGTATCATTTTATCTGTAATCATAAGCAAAGGCTAAAAACCAAAAGGTAAATATTAACGTTCTCGAGACCTACTACCTATTGAGTGCCTAAGTCATGACTGTTAGGAGTCTTTTATATTTTTTACCCTCACAATAACGAGTTTGAGGTAGGTATTGGCATTCCATTGTTCCCATGACACTCTTTGAAACCAAGGCTCAGAGACGTGCAATACATTATCAACATTACCCAAATTTATGCAGAAAAAAATGTTGAAGGAGGGATTAAATCAGGCTCTTGTTACTCTTTTCTCAAATTAAAAAAAAAACAAAAACTAGGCAACACGTTAAAGCTAAAAGCATGTGTGTCACCAAGGCTGCTGAATGTCTGAAATAAATAATATATTTATAAAACATCACATAAATCAACAAGCATAACGGAGTTATTTAGATTTTAAAATATGAAAATGAAAAGCTTCTATAAAGCAAATTTCGATAAGGTCAGACACTTGGGTATTTTTTACTGCTTTCATTGCCATTACTCTATTAAACACACTAAAACTATTGCCACTTATATCACTCACCCATCCAACTTGGATTTGGGTTCTTTAGAGATAATTGTGCTGTGATTTTCTTTGCAGCTTTCAGCAAGTCCTTTTGATGTGGTATTTACTTTATAGCCTATCATTCCTGAAAAATACTTACTAGAGCAGTCACTTCTATAAAACTAGATTTATATTCATATAACTTTATATAGAAACATAAAAATTTTAAAAGATAAAGTGATCAGAGTTCCATCTTTTTTTGAAGCCATAATTTAAATACACAATTACCACTGGAAATCACATGTATTTCAAATGGTTATTTTGTTTGTGTAATATGGCTTCTTTCCATCCAAAATGAGTGTTTGCCCCCAAATTATTCTGGAAGACATTTCCTAACAAGATTGAAAAGTGCTCATCTTTAATTTTATGATGTAAAAACGCATTAATATTGCACTGAGTACCAGCACACTAATATTTTGTGACTTCACATAAATTGCTGCAGTGGAGAAACGTAGCAGGTGTTCCAGGGAGACAAACATGTATAATTTTGAAAAATCATAATAGATTAGACATGATGGGTGATAAAAAGGCAAATTTCAAGCATATATTGGGTTTCTCATCTGCACATGTGGTTATGTGTGATGTTGTTCAGAGGCAAAAGAAACACAGAAGACCAGACTGAGGTCCTGCAAGAAGGAAAATCATGGATATAAAATCTTGCTACATTGAGCTATCTAAATGGAGATGTTGAAGAGGCCGTTGTATACGTGAATCCTGAGCTAGAGATAAAAGTTGAGAGTCTTCTGTGTACAGGTGGTAATGAAAACTTTGAGTATGGATTACAGGGCATAGGAAGAGAATAGAGAAAGAGATATTCTTAGGAGATAAAATTGACCAGAAGTTTCTGTGCTATCTTAAGAGTTCCTTTTCTATGGTGGTGGTGAATTTATAATGAAACCAAATTGTCCTATTCTGCAGTGTCATTCCACAGCTTAAGTGCAAACACTAAATATGAATGTAATAAGGTTGATCCAGGAGAGGGTTTTTCAGGTAGAGAGTATCATCTTACAGATGGAAGCTTAGCAGTGTTTTAAAGAAGCCAGTTTGCCAAGCTATCAGACTGACAAATTCTGGGTTGTGCAATGTGTGATGGAATAAGTAGATCCCACAGCTGTGTGCTTATTTATGTGCCACTTTTACTCTAATGCAGTTTTTTAACTTCGGGCAATGCTATATGGGTCCTGTTTTTGTGGGTAAATACTCTGGAAGTCCTGAAAAATTATGTTAAATGTAGCCCTCTGAGGAGAAAAAATAAATATGCAATGAAAAATATTTGTCAATACAAGGCACAGTGTTTTCCTGTTGCTTCCAGGGTAGTCAACTTGCCACAAAGTAGGTGATAAGATGGTCTCGGCCATCTAATAATATGGAGACTTTGCTTTGTTCTCTATTGCTGGCACATTGGATATTCATCAGGGACAGTAACTACCTGAGTTTTGTTTAGGAGAGCCTGTCCTGTTGGGTCTATGCATACCTTCTATCCTTGCTGCCTTGCCCACTTGTTCATACACCTATTGTTTAAGCACAGAAGTGGCTGATAACAGGGATTGGCTGATGAAAACTGGTCATGACCTATCATCCACTTGATTGTTTAGAATCTTTAGTAGTAGATGCTCTCTGGAAGGAATTGACAAATGGCACAAAACTATTCACACTTAATTCTCTCTTTTATTTTATGCAGTCACATACCACTTCATCAGAACTTCTTGTCTTCAGTCATCCAATTTGTCTCCTTTAAAGATCATGAGTTCAAGACCAGCCTGGGCAACATGACAAAATCCCCTCTCTACTCCTTTCTGTATCTGTATTAGGATGAGTCCACTCAATACGAGCAGGCTTCTATGTCATCTAGTAAATTGATTGAAACAGTATTCTTTTGTTTTATATTTATTTCTTTTTTTGTTTGTTTAGTGTTAAAACATATTCTAAATTGCTAAATTTGCTTCTTTTATATTCCAAAGACTTCAAAGAAACCTGTCAATTACTGTGTTGCTTCTGAGTGGTAGAAATTTTAAGAGAAAATTATTTATTTTTTACTTTAGAGAGAATGTCTTGGCATTTTCCAGTCCTCTGGAATCCTAAGAACTTCTTCATTGGTGTGGAGGGCCCCTGAATCTTAGTAGGGTTTATCTCCTGTCCTCTCTGGCACATACGTCTTAACAATGTTTCCAGTGTACTTGCCAGTTTTCTCTCACTTGGCTTGACTAGCATGATGTCATCCATTTAGTCGTCCTGTGTGATATTCTGCTACAGGTCCTTGATTGTCTAGGTTCTTTCAGACTGTATTATTCTGAGGGAGAGAAAGTTAATATAGCTCTTGGCCAAGACTGAAAATGTGTACTGTTGTTCATCACACATGAAAATGATCTTTTTCTTGACCTCCTTCTTGATTGGGATAGAGAAGAATGCAGCTTCAGTCAATGGCCACATTCTATAGCTAGAGTCTATGTTAATCTCCTCTAGCAAAAAATATGGTAGAGGCTGAAAATAGGAGTACTACCTGGGTAAGTTTTCAATAATCCAGCTGTTATGGTTTATGCTTTTTTTTTTTTTAAAGAGCCAATCAGGTCAATTAAGTTGTGGTATGAAAGAAGCCACAAGTTGCATTTCTTAAGTTTTTGAGGGTAGCACTAATCTCTGAATTACCCCTGTAATGTAGTATTGCTTTGAAAGGAAGTGTCAAACTTTTAGAAATTTCCAGTTGGCTTTCTTAAGAGAATTTCTTCACAGATTAGGTAACCAATGTGCAGGTTTTGCTGACAATCAGTATGTCTATTCCAATTATACATTCAGGAACTGGGCAAATTACCACTGGATAAGTTGTGGACACACTTAATCTTTGTATGGGCCAATATTTCAGTTAACACCCGGCCTCCCAGCACCCCTACTCTTTACAGAGTGCTATGATGGTGCTTGGGTGCCATCATTGAATATCAATGTCAATTCAGACTTAATTTTCATGATTACATGCTTGCCTGAGCAAATGGCTATAGGTTCTTTTTGGGAAAGATGGAAGAAATGACTATTGAGTATGTTTGCTGTGGTATTCTATGCACTAGGGCTTTGATAAGAGATCATAATTTTTGTTGGGGCTTCCACCTGCTGACTCCTGAGTATACATATAATTTTGATTCCTTAAACAAAATCCAAGCAAGTATTTCTTGCCAGTATTTCCAGGGATACTGTGTTTCATTTACCACCTTCAAAGCTTTGCTGATTAGCCCCCTGGCTACTATTTCCATCTTTTCACTTAATGCACTGATTGCATGCACCGTACTCCTGAGTTCATGCCGCTGCCTATCACTGTTATTTAACAATCCTGTTATCGTCATTACTATCGGGAAGTTTAGTTCTGTGACGACTTCTCCTTTTACACTTACCTACAGATGATCCTCACACTCAGCTTCTCAACAACGCCACTATCCCTGTCATCAGCACAATCCTTGTCGCTGTAATAAATGAAGTATCCTCTGGAACATTCCAATGAACATTGTGGTCTGGAGAGTTTTCTGACCTTAAATAGTCTCCATTCTATAATAGCATGCTTACTTTTCTGTCTTTTGACCCCCTCCTTCCCTATTTGTTATGGTATTTTCTAGCATTTCCCCCTCATTTGTGTGAATCATTACTTTCTTCTCACTTTCAAAGACCTTCCTAGCAAAGACCATCTCCAGTGGTCCTTGACATAGTATTAAAGCTATAGATTGAAACTTTATTCATACATTTTTCTCTCATTTCAACTTTACCTTCTGACCCCTTGATCCAGAACCTCAGGATGCAGTTACATACTCCTCCTATTCCTACCAAAACATATTAGCTGGATCTTTCAGCAAATTTAGTACAGAGTTTCATCTTCCCTTAGAATATGGCCAGGTGTGGTGGCTCATGCCTGTCATTCTAGCACTTTGGGAGGTCGAGGCGGGTGGTTCAGTTGAGATCATAAGTTCAAGACCAGCCTGGGCAACATGATGAAACTCTCTCTCTACAAAAAAATAATAATAAAAAAATAGCCAGAAGTGATGGCATACACCTGTAGTCCTAGCTACTTAGGGGTTGAGGTGGCAAGATCTCTTGAGTCCAGGAGATCAAGGCTGAAATGATCTGATATAATGCCACTGCACTCTAACCTAGGTGAAAAAGTGAGATTCTGTCTGAAAAAAATAAAATCAAAAAAACAAAAAAGTAGAAAAAAGAAGGAGAAAAAAAAAAAAAAGAATGCATGATACCTTCCTAACTAGACTGTGCTGGAATTTGGCCCTTATTATAGATATGGATATCAGGATATTCTGAAGGAGTAAGCATTGTCTTACAATGTCTCTGATTTATATGAGGCCTCTGCATGATCTCAAGTCAATGTGGTAGGTGAGAGGAAGAAGAAAAGGGAGCACTGCTGTCACCTAACAAGGAGGAGGAGACCACTTTTGCAAACCCAGAAAGGTTAAGGGAATCTGGGTGTTTAAGGTTTTCAAATGTACCCATTTAGATGTCACCATTACAGTTCTCAAGTTCCGTTCCTTCCAGAGCTGGAGATAAATTCCTTGGTGTAGGAGATCTTCCGGGACTAAGAAGTCAACTTTCTCTGAAGCGCCACTTTTGTTTAAGCCCTGAGAGTGGTCTTTCATTTTCTCTGCCCTCCAGCTACAGGAGATTAGGGTTTTCTTAAATGTAGCCACTTAAAAGCTACCTGTAGTCATTCACACTCTGCCTTGAATGGTTCATTAATCAGGCTGAGCTATACTCATCTCTCTAACTAATCAGTGGAAATCAATGATAGTCACTCAGTTTCATTGGCCTTGTAGTTACCATTTTTCTCATATATCACACAACCCAGAGAAATTTCATCAGGTGATGCATCACCTTTCACCTTTCACAGATATCACATCATCACCAGTGAAAGTTTTAACACCAAACACACATCACAGGTATGACTTCATCACCAGTGAAAGTTTTAACACCAAACACACATCACAGGTATGACTTCATCACCAGTGAAAGTGTTAACACCAAACACACGTCACAGGTATGACTTCATCACCAGTGAAAGTGTTAACACCAAACACACGTCACAGGCATGACTTCATCACCAGTGAAAGTGTCAACACCAAACACACATCACAGGTATGACTTCATCACCAGTGAAAGTGTTAACACCAAACACTACAATACTCCATCATCCACTAGTCGCAGTGTCTTCAGTACTGGCTGCTCAGTGGTAATACAAATGAAAAGCTTTATGTTAGAGTATGCCCCCTTGGGCAGACATGGTAGTGCGTGCTTGTAATTCTAGCATTTTGGGAGGCCAAGGCAGGAGGATACTGTGAGCCTAGGAGTTTGAGAGCACACCGGCCAGCATTGTGAGATCTTGTCTCTACAAAAAATAAAAAAAATTAGCCAGGCATGTTGCTGCACACCTTTAGTACCAGCTACCCAGGGGGCTGAGATGGAAGGATTTCTTGAGCTCAGCAGATGAATGATACAGTGAACTATGATCCCACCGCTGCACTCCATCCTGAGTGACAAAGCAAGACCCTGTCTTAAAAACAACAGAAAAGAGCATGTCCCCTAGGGTTACCTCTGGAACTAATTGTTTCAGATTTGGGGGTTTCTTGGAAACAAATTCTGAGATAGTAAATTGTGTGAAGCACATTTATTGTAGGTAGATTCAGATTTTATATGTACACGTATAAAGTAAATGAAGAAAATAGGATTGAGCAAAGAAAGTTGTCTCGTAATCCTACAGAAGAGTTCTGGATCTGGGATGGCCCTCAGAATTATCCACATTGTGGCTAGGGAGGCTGAGCAGTTGTGTCTCCACATTGCCCAGTCATTGGCTGTGGAATGTACCCTGGAATGTGAACATAGCTTTGTGCCTGGCTGTTCCCTGTGGTAAAGGATGATTACCAGTAAGGGGCATGGTCGTGAGTCATCAGGAGTAACATGAAGAGGGGATCTGGGAAAAGTACCACACCATCCACTATGTGTAATGATGAAGATAATATTGATGATGACAATCAAAATAAAAGCTAACAGTTTCACAGCATTTTTGATATGTGAACACTGTTCTAAGACTTGTAATATAGTACATTTAATCTTAATAGCAACTTTAAGAGGCAAGTATTGCTATTATCTTCATTTTTATTGAGAAACTGCGGTGCAGAGAATTTGAGCAGCAAGCATATTTTAAGATTATACAAGTATTAAGTGGTAGAGCCAGGCCTAGCACCAGGAAGTAGGACCATATCTAACGGGGGAAAAAAAGTAGCAGAATGTACATGAAGATTTAAAATTTGAACCCATTTGTGTCAAAAGTATATGAGCATTTATAGATGCAAATATAGCTCTATATTTGTAACTATATGTGAAACATAAACATATTTGAAATATATATGTGTATGTATACATACATATGTGTATGTGTATACATAATCACAAAAGTTTGTAACAGTGGTTACTACCAGAAACTAAGAAAGGCTAAAATAAGGGTTTTTTTTTTTTATTGCTTGTACATATTGAATCTTTTTTTTTTAACTATTACTTTATTGCTATTACTTTACTTTTTTTTCTATTATTAATACTTTACTTATTAAAGATTTAGTCAATACAGAATTATTCAATCCCCAAATTCATGTCATATCTGTCACTTAGCTACCCTTTGCAACCTCCCTCATTCAGTTTACCCAGGGCAAAGACATATTTACAGATACTATAAATTTTTCACACCAGTTTTCCCAAAGTTTTATGTTATGATTATAATTTTTTTTTCATTTATTAGGCATTCTTATTTCAAGTCTGAGTTTCCTACCTACAGGGGTTTTATTTATTTATGAGCTCCTGTGTTTACAGGGTGATTTATTGTCACTACTTTTCATTTTTCCATCTGACCTAATCTGTACATGAATATAGGCCTCTTGGACATAACTTCTTGAGCAGTGAGGAGATCGATTGTGATGCCGTCATAATGTCCTTTTCTCCATGGCATCTGTGTATATTTTGAATGATTGCACCTGCCCACAGTGGGGCTGAGAGGCTTCTGTGCAGGGGCTTTGGGATTATAACTCATGACTCTCTGTAGGAGGAGAAGGCCTAAGGGGAGTTGTCAAAGGAGAAGAAGAGTATGTGGCAGCCTTCTGTGGTTGGGGACTGGCAGAAAAAAGGCAATCAACTTACAAACCACAATGCCGATGTAACAAGAATCCTCTAAGTTTAGTACTTATCTAGTTGACCTTGCTGACACCTCATTATCACAGGTTCTCATCTTTAAAAGTCATGAGCATTTCGATCTATGATCTCACTTCCTCCACTCTCTTTTCTCTATTACTTAATTTGTTATTCCCTATCTTCTGTGCTTCACACTTAGCCCATCAATTTCTCTCTATAGAAAGATAAAAATCTATCACCTTATCTATCTCAGAAGAGAAAATGCCAAGACAAAACAGACAAGAGAAAGAGAAGAGGAGGGTTCATAATTGACTGAAACCAGAAAATATCCAAAACATTTTTATTTAATTTAAAATATACCATTGGAGTTTTAAAGCTCCTGACAGTAAATAAATCACTTTGCCAAATGTCTTGCAAAGAAAATAAATTATTGAAGCAAGAATAGATTTTAAAACCTCTCAAGTCGATTTATTTCATTTTATAGATGAGATAAGAGATGCAGAATTAACCAAATTTTCTTAGTCACACAGCCCTGCAAGGAAGTAGTTTTATAATCTGGAGCAAACGTAAAATGGGATTGGGAGCTGGCACACCAGCTGGTAATGGCAGGCTCTCAGAGTGACTTTTAGTGTCTAGGTTACATAAGCTAGCAAGGCAGAAAGAATGCAGTGTCCTGGATGGATTTGTGAATGAGAAGACTCATGTAAAGCTATCTCCCTCACCACAGGTTTGTCTGTTGGCTCCATATTCTTTCAGAAAATTTCCAGTTCATTGGCTGGGCACGGTGGGTCACGCTTATAATCCCAGCACTTTGGGAGGCTGAAGCGGGTGGATCACGAGGTCAGGAGTTCGAGACCAGCCTGACCAACATAGTGAAAACCTGTCTCTACTAAAAATAAAAAAATAAAAAAAAAAATTAGCTGAGAGTGGTGATGCATGCCTGTAATTCCAGCTACTCAGGAGGCTGAGGGAGGAAAATCACTTGAACCCAGGAGACAGAGGTGGCAGTGAGCCAAGATCACACCACTGCCCTCCAGCCTGGGTGACAGAGCAAGACTTTGTCTCAAAAAAAAAAGAAAAGAAAGAAAATTTTCAGTTGAAAATGGCACTGGATATCATTTTTCTAGATTTAGTTCTAATGTTAAAGAAAGCATCTTCTTCCACACAAAGTCTTCCCAACTCTGCATTGAGAGGTACCTGTTAAGGGTTTCTGAGGTGAAGCAGAGGAAGCAGAGTGAGAGAGAAAAAGAATGAGGAGAGAGAGAGAGAGAGAGAGAGAGATTCTTTGCTCATGAATAGTTGTCTCAGAATGCGCTTTGTCACTGTTAAGAACATGGCCCTTTAAAAACAATACATGAAAATTATCTGAGAGTTTTCTTAAACTGTGTATAGCTTCATCATGGTTGAACAGTATTTCCCTCCAGCAATGTTTCTCAGTTATTAGACTCATCCAGAGGGTTCTAAAGTAGCACCTATGGCCAGCCCCTCCCAGACATATTAAATCAAATTTTCTGTGGATGACTTCTAGACATAAGTATGCGATATTGAAGAGATCATTACATTCAACCAGAGTTGAGAAATTGAAAACCCTTTCATGGAGGAACTTGTTTCTTTCATTCTTTCTCTCTTTTATTCTTGAGATAGAGTCTCACTTTGTGACCTCGGCTGAAGTGCAGTGACGTGATCACAGCTCACTGCAGCCTAGACCTCCCTGGACAAGCAATCCTCCCACCTTAGCCTCCCAAGTAGCTGGCACTATAGACAGGAACCACCACTCCAGGCTAAATTTTTTTTTTTTTTTTTTTAACGGAAACCGGATCTCCCTATGTTGCCTGGCTGGTCTTCAACTCCTGCTTAAGTGACCTACCCACCTCTGCATTCCAAAGTGCTGGCAGTACAGACATGAGCCACTGCACCCGGCTGAAACTTGTTTCTAATTCCCCTCACTCCACGAAAAAAAACCCAGCCATCTGGGACCATCATCACTAATTAGAGGAATTTGAGGCAGAAAATTTTGAGAACCTCAATCTCACTTTTTTTTTTTTTAATGATAGAGCAAGAACTAACAACAGAAGATGGAATTAGAAATACAATTTACCTAATTGTCACTACTATTACAAAGGTGATATTAATGAATAATTATTTCTCCCCATTTGTGAGAAATAGAGATGTTTCACCATGTTTTTCTAATGTCTAGATTTCTAGATTTATTTTGTGAGAAAGTGCTATGTTTAAAGTAAGTGATAATTTTGGTTTCTTTAAATTATAAAATCTCTGCTGAAATTAAGTAATGAACATTAAAAATGAAATTAAGTGATAAAATGGAAAGATGTAATTTTATGAAAAAATTATAATACATTAAAAATATTAACAGAAACATGAAAGTTATATACTTTTATAGAAAATAGGAGATCCACATAGTGCAAATTTATAAAATGTCATTTGAAAATGAGATGATTTAAAATTGACCTCTTTATATTATGTTGTAAGCTCTCATGTAAAGAAACTACTCACTTTGTTTAAAGCAGCAAATGTACAGATAGGTACTATTAACTGTGGAAGTAGCTTACATAAATAAGTTTTTATCATCACCATAAATATTTTCTAAAATCCTAACATTAGAAAACCTACTTCTAGTCCGGGCATGGTGGCTCACACCTGTCATCCCAGCCTTTGGGAGGCCAAGGTAGGTGGACCTCCTGAGGTCAGGAGTTCGAGACCAGTCTGGTCAACATGGTGAAACCCTGTCTCTACTAAAAATACAAAAAATTAGCTGAGCATCGTCGTGGGCACCTGTAATCCTAGCTACTGGGTAAGCTGAGGCAGGAGAATTGTTTGAACCTGGGAGGTGGGGTTGCAGCACGCCAAGGTGGCACCATGGCATACCAGCCTGGGCAACAAGAGGAAAACTCCATCTCAAAAAAGAAAAAAAAGAAAATATGCTTCTAAAATTGAAAAACAGAAAACTATAATAAAATAAATAATTGTGTATTCCAGAAGTTGTTATTTTTCATTTCTATTTTTTAAAAGCAAAATTTGGACCTCTTCCTCTTATGTGATCATCTACACTAGTGATTCAAAACTCAAGACAATCTCCCCTCACTCCGGGAGATGCTTGGCAACATCTGGAGACATTTTTTATTATCACACCTCAAGAAAGGAGGAGCTATAGGCATTTAGCGGGTAGAGACCAGTTGTGCTGCTAAATACGTACAGGGTAGCTTCCTACAAGAAAAAATTATGACCCAAAGCATCAGTAGTGTCAAAGCTGAATTATTTTAAACTAACTTGTTAGAAGATTCATATTTTCTGTAAAAATTCAAGAAATTATTGATATTTTAGTCAATAACATAGTTCAATAACGATATATAGTATCCACCTGAATCTCTAAAATAAGACCTACATTTTCTTATTAGCCTAAACAGAAATATATTAAATATCTCTTAGAATTTCCAAATCTTCACTGTTCACTGTTACTGTCTTAATTCACATGTCCTCTCTCATTCTCTCTCTTTTTTTTTTTTATAGACAGAGTGTCGATCTCTGGAGTACAGTGTCTCAATCTCTGCTCACTGCAACCTCTGCCTCCCAGGTTTAAGCAATTCTCTGCCTCAGACTCCCAAGTAGGCCTATGCTACCAAGCCCGGCTAATTTTTGTATTTTTAGTAGAGACAGGGTTTCACCATCTTAGAACTCCTGATCTCGTGATCCACCAGCCTCCACCTCCCAAAGTGCTGGGATTACTGGAGGGAGCAACTGTGCCTGGCCTGTTCTCTCTTAACTGGTAGAAAGGAACAGGTGCACATACTGTATATGACAGCTACTATAAATGGCTCAACAGGCATTCCAACACCCTTTTAGCATATGAAACAAACAAAAATAAACAAGAAACAACATTTCCTCGACATTATTGTGGCTAGTGCTCTACGTATGTTTTACAGTCTTTTGGTAAGATGAACTAGCACAAAATTTTTATTTCACACAGTCATGTGGCTAGGGAGTCGGGGTATCAAATCCATGGTATCGGTAAATGCAGTATGGTTCTGAAATTGATAAAATGTTGTAGCAACGTTTATTTCACATGCAGTTTTCTGCTTTTACAGGATTGTGGCAGGAACTGTAGCTCCCCTGATAGCCCAATTTTGTAATGTAGCTTCAGGAATGATTCCTGAAAACTCGAACAAGAGTTAGAATCTTTAGTCCTCCTAATGGTCCTCTGTGGTATTTAATGCCTTTAAATAAACCCTTTCTGTTTAAACTAGCTAGATTAGATTCTTTTCTTTCCCTGCAACTGAAAACTGACTGATGGATACACAACAAAAAGACAGGGTGAGGGAGAAAAGCTCACTTTGTGTACCCACGTAGAACCATTCTCAGGCCCCAAATGGTGCCTGTGGGAACAACATGGCACATTACCATTATTTATATCATTTCACAAATAAATTACAAACTCAAGTTTCTGCTCTTTTCTCTCTTTTCATTCTTTTCTAGCTTTTTTTTTCCCCCTTTTTTAATCTACTCAGAAGCCATCTGGCCTCACCTCATAACCAAAAAAGTGAAATTTTTTGAATGATTCAAAAAAGTTCCTAGAGAATATAAAATTCCATTTATTGTACTGTGAGAAAGTATGATGCAAATAAAGAAACCAGTTTTTTTGTATCTGTGTAATGTATTGATGTATGATATAGTAGGAATAGTTATATATATATATATATTTTTTTTTTTTTTCCGTTTATTTATCTTGTCTATAATTCTGAAAGAAGGGCAGTCATGGAGTGATGACATGGCATGGCATGTTTATCTACAAAATATTTTCATGGCTGTTACTAAGTTGAGTACTATCATTTTTCCAAATTTATCTTTATTATTTTTATTTTTCAAATTCAACACAATAGTTCTTTTCTTCTTCATTATTTTGTCTTTATTCTCTCCTCTCACAATCACTTTCTTCTCTTCTTAGCTTTGAGCTCCTCTATTAACCTCCATTTCTCATTTACTCAATTATTTAATTAATTAATACATATGTGTTGAGCACCTGCTAGCTGCTGACCACTGTACTAGGTTCTGGGAATAAAGAAGTCACTCTATATTTTTCTGTAGCTCTCAGTGTAGTTAGAATGGGAGGTAGAGGAAAAGCAAGCACAAAACCAAACGTAGAAAAGAACTGGATTTAATAAAGAATAGCAGGCTGTAGAGATAAGACTAATTTTTGGGTCAATGGAAAGCAGTATGAAGACGTGACATTTGAGTTGAGGACCAAAGCATGAGAAGGAACTAGCCAGGATAAAATGAAAGAAGCAGAATTTCAGAGCAGATGCTGAAAGGTCAGTGTATATAGAGAATAGTTAGTGAAGGAAAACATGGATTAAAGATGATCAAGTTTAAGAGGCAGGCAGAGGCCAGAAGATACAAGGAGTCATAAATAATTTGAATTTTAATGTCAGTGTAAAAGGAAACCATTGAAGGCTTTCAGGAGAGTGTGAGGCATCATATTTACATGTTGAGAGAAGACTCTAGCTAATGTGTGGAGAAAGATTGGATGGTGGAAGAGCAGGAGACATTTATGTAAAGGTTAGGGTTAGGGTTAGGGTTAGGTTATATTTCAGGAGCTCATGTAGACCAGGAGAGTCACAGCAGAGTTAAAGGGGGAAAGGTGAAATAAAGTATTTTTTAGAGCAAGGATTAGGAGATGGTGTTTTTCCTTTCATTTCTTGCTTTTATAAACAATCATGATATGAACATCCTTATATATCTCTTGCTGCATAAATGCAATTTTCTCCCCAGAGCATAAGACAAAGTAAAAATAATTTGTCTCAGAATTTTGGTTTGATAGTATCTGGTTAGTTTTAAGAGATAGTATTGAAACAGATTTCAAAGTGGCTCTACTATTTACAATCTCATCAGCAACGTATTTTTCTATGATTTGTTTGAAGACTGGATGTAAATGAAATTTTAAAAAGTTTCATCCATGTTTTTTATGAGATCCTGACTAACAAGAAGTATTAGCATATTTTCATGTGTTAATTGAATATTTGCTCTTTTCTGCGACTTCCCTGTTAACACACTTGACTCATTTTTGTGTTTGGTTTTTTGCCATTTTCATAGTGATCTGTGGGATGTCTTATGATCCGCTTGGCTCACAGTGTCTTCAGTAGATCTGTGTTGTCCCACTGATGGGTTATTACTGGTGCACAATGAGGTAGATAGACAGAGAAATTGAAAGTAGGTGGACTGGATAATTTTATTACTATTCAATCTGATGCAAGAAGAGGACTTACATTTTATATGTTCTTTTAATTTTATTTTCCTGGTAATTCATTTTCATTATATTATATAAATGTATTGGCCTATAAAAGATTAAAAATAGAAAAAAAAAATGTTGGTTCTCCACCACAGAAAGTCTGAGAAGTACTGCTTTGGATGTTTTAGCATCATAAAAATTACAAATTTTTTTCTGTGTTTGCTTACCATTTAGCTTTATTAGGGATATTTTCATAACATTTAGCAGTGAAACTCCTGCTATTAATTTTGATTTAGTTAGTGCATCAATATTTTTATTTATAAATATGTTTCTGTTGTCTTATTTACCTCACTGGCCCACATTGCACCAAAGAAAGCATTGTGCTATATTTTCTTGTAACCCTGTACAATTTTCTTTTATGTTTCTTGGATTCATGTAGAATTTATTTTTTGTGATGACTGTAAGATGAAATCTAACTTATGTTTCTAAATATTTATCCCCAAACTCTAAGACCATTTATTGAGTCATATTTCTTTTTTTCACTGATTGGAAACGCCATTTTTAAAAATATTCAACTATTCCTATAGGTCACTTTCTGAATGTTACATTTAGTTTTACAGATTTTGTTGTCCATCCTTACAGCAACACTGCAGTTTTTTAGAACATATGCTTTTACATTTAGTAGGACAGGTTCTCCTTTCTGTTCGCCTTCAGACATCTATTATCTATTCCTGAAAATGTATCTTTTATATGAAATTTAAAATCAGCCTATAAAATTATATAAAATCCTATTGGATATTGATTTACATTGCAAAGAATTTTTACATTAAATAGAAAAATAATGTTGAGACTTCTCATCTGTAAGGATATCTCTTCATTTATTCAGAAGTGATTATGCTATTGAGTAAACTTTTACAGTTTTCTCTTTTTTTTTTTTTTTTTTGAGACGGAGTTTCACTCATGTTACCCAGGCTGGAGTGCAATGGCGCGATCTCGGCTCACCGCAACCTCCGCCTCCTGGGTTCAGGCAATTCTCCTGCCTCAGCCTCCTGGGTAGCTGGGATTACAGGCACGCACCACCATGCCCAGCTAATTTTTTGTATTTTTTAGTAGAGACGGGGTTTCACCATGTTGACCAGGATGGTCTCGATCTCTTGACCTCGTGATCCACCCGCCTCGGCCTCCCACAGTGCTGGGATTACAGGCTTGAGCCACCGCGCCTGGCAGTTTTCTCTTTAGAGGTGAAAATATCCTCTTGTGGTTTTTAAATCTCTATTCCATCTCTAATCATATCTCTTTCTTATTCTTTGTGTTTATTTAAGTCTTCTCTTGTTTTTCCTGTATCAGTGTTACCTATTTTTTTGCATTATTTGTTTAAACTTTTCACGGAACTCAGCTTGGCTTTTTGGTTATATATAATTTTTTAATTTCATAAAGTGTAGTGTATCTTTTAAATTTGTTTTCTGAGAATTTACCCTGATTTTTATCTGCTGTGAGGTGAATACTCATCATTTTGAAATTTTTGTTTTAAGGTCCAATCCTAAGTATTTTATATTTCCTGTTATTACTGTGAAAATAATTGTTTCTCTCCTACATTGGTAGGATTTAGGAAAGCTGTTGATGTTTATACACTGTATTTCAATCTGGCTATACTGCTAAATTCACTTATTGGTAATATTATACAATCTACAGTTTTCCCTCTCACAACTATTCATAATAGCTTACAAATTCTCTCTTTCCAACCTAACTTTCTAAAAAACAACAACAAAAAAACTCGTACTGCTTTGGCTAAGAACTATAGTATAGTGATAGATAGTAGCAGTGATAACAGAAATTATAACTGTTTCTGACTTTACCAGGAAAGTGTGTAATGTTATTTATTAGCTGTTTGAGGGATGATATTCACCATGGGCTTCCAATTGACAAGCATTATCAGAATAAAACAGTTTTATTATCTTTCCAGTTTGCTAAAATATATATAATTTTTTGTTTCACTTGAAAGGTTATCGAATTTTATGATTCCTTTGCTTTGATAGTGACTATAGTTGGTATGCATGAAATGGTTTCACTTATTTTCACTTTGGCGGCACTGCTATGTAACCTCTGTATTTTTATTTTTATTTTTTTTGTAAATATTGCAGGTGGATTTCAAATGAATATGTGTTATTTTTTAAATACTTTAGTATTTTGTATTTATGTTATGCAAATTCTTTGTCTTGCTGGGTTTTGGTTTATTTTATGTTAGTTTTGGGGGGAAAGTGTGCTTAAATTTTTTATTATAATTGTAAAAATGTTAATTTCCCCTTTGTTGGTTCAAAAAATTTTACAATTGCTTAATTTTTTCATAGGCAGAATGTTTCCTTTTTCAACATGAAATATCCCAATTAGTATTTTCTATTGATTTTATCTTAAATTTTAGTCTTCTGACATTAATGATGCTTCAGCATGGTTATGTAGGCTTATGAAACAAACTCAGCTCAATAAATAAGTTCTATGAGAGGTATTAATAGTGCAGTGCATAGACCTCAAAAAAGGAAAAACTTGTTGATTGTACATGTGGTAACGTAAGAAAGGAATAAAAGTGTTAATGAGAGAGTTGATGACTGAAACATAAAATGACGTTTTTCAGGGACAATTGAAAAGAGACTAGTGAGTTTAGTTTTGTTGATATTAAGAGTATGGCAAGATATTTCTGTTAGGTCTTTGCAAATGGAATTTTAGAGTTCAAGTTCACCCAGATAGAGCCCTCCTCAGAATTTCTTGATTCTTTGCAAGAATTTGTCAATCATTCAAGAATTCAACAATTCATCTTTTTTCCCTAACTTGTTTGTCTAGCATTTAAACAAAATGTTTGGGACATAGTAAGGCCACAACAAAGATATGTTACCTTGAACTGGGAAGCCAGCTGCTTTCCAATTTGTACCTAGGCTTACCAGTACTACTTTTCATTATAATATAATCCTGCTCCACTGGTTTAAGCAAACTTGGAAGGAGGTAAGTTTACTAAAAGGGTTTCATGGTCTTTAATAGAGCAGGCTTTATGTTTTTTAAAGCAGCAAAGAGGTCTAAGAGATAATGTAGATGAAGATAAGGCAGGAACAGAAACCAGATGGCAATGTGTAAGAGACTGGAAAAAGAAAACAGAGGCTTTAGATATAAAGTCATCGAAATAATTTGTCAGCAAATAATTCTATCAGCAAGAGGAAGATAGGTATCGGGAGTCAAAGGTCATGACATTCATTTTCAAGAAAAAATAAGAGAGTGAAAGAGATAGTGCTGAACCTAGACTGTAGAGTGAGGAGTCCAAGGCATAGGGCTAAAATTTGAAAATGTGTAAACAGATACATGGTATTTATTTATTCTCAATGCCTTGACAGGGCTTCTGATCATCTAGAATTTTACGTTTATCCCTCATGCATCTAATGTCAACTTTCTGAGAAGCGGGCGTCCCTGAGCACCTGTGCAGTGTTTTTGAGTCAAGATTAGCGAAGAGGTCAGAGTACAGGGATTGAAGATAATCAAATGGGAAGGAACCTACAGAGGGGTAATGTACGACCAGGTCAAGTAGTAGCCAAGTGAGTCACTCTTCAGATGACTATGCAAAGACAAGAAAAAAGCCAGGAGAACAGAGAGATAGTTTCTAAAGGTGGGGAGCTAGAGAGAAACTCTGAGTCATAAAAGAAGGATTGGTGATTTGTGAAGGGCATTTGGGTCCTGCAGCGTGGGCACACAAGGAGCTGCTAAAAGTTCAGATGCTAACTTGTTTCTCTATGTTTCTTGCTCAGAAATTTTAATTTCAGTTCTTCTATCCCTTAAACTCACATCATTTTTGTAGCTTTGTATTAGATAGAAACCAAAAACAAAATAAAACATAAGATTATCTAATTAAAATTTACCAACTTAACTTTCCTAAGAAGTAATTTATAAGTTTGAATGAAGGTTTTTGCTTTTTCATGCCTGAACCCAGATGAATCTCTAATCAGTAGAATGTGTTGGAGGAAGCTGAGCAAACTCTGACCTAAATGTCAGTAAACTGGACCAGTTAACTTATGGTTTCAATTTAGCTATGTTTGGCTCAGAAATTTGTATTTTATTAGGATAAGGTTTTTCTAATTTTGCATTTTCTTTTACTTTCTCCTGGGTTCTTAGTAAAGAAAAAGCTAGAATTTGAAAATAACTTGCTGCTTGCAAGACGGGAAAGGGGTTTTGTTTATTTCTGGATCTTGTAGCACAGAGCCAATTCTTTCCCCTGGAGGCTGTGGTAAAGACAGAATTAAAAAAACCAAGAGGGAGGTAGGTGTAAGGGGAATCACTCACACAGCCATCTTTTTTTTGCCTATGATGATCTCTTATGTGACTGTCTCTTTTCCTCACAGAGTTTTTGTGTATGTATTTCCAAAACCTGGTTGTCTATGATAATATTTTAAGAACCTGGCTATATAGCTTTGTTAAAATAGAATTTCCAAAATTATGACTCAGAACTCTTCATATTTATCAAACTCTTCAGATGATGCTTAAACAGCCAGCAAGGCATGATCTACAAGATAAAGTAAAACTCTACTCTGAATTAGTCCTTTTAGTGTGTGTGTGTTTCCATGAAACTCTAGAGTTGGAAAGGATTTAACTTGAAGAATACAAGCCCTAAATTATTTCATGGGGACTAAGAATTTCCCAAACAAAAGCTTTCTCCCCTACTGGTTTATCACTGACCGAACATTTTCTAGCAGTTGATTTTTTTAATATTAATTTTCCCCGTGTTCTTAAAAATTATAAAGAAAAGGAAATATAATAATTTCAAATTTATGACTTAACTAACTAACTAGCTAGCTAGCTGACATGACTTGTCAGATATAGAGAACTTGAGATTATGGTGCCTTGAACATAATAGATGTTCATTAAATGTTTATCTGCTAATTAACAAGAAAAAGAGAAACATTCTGTAAGGAGGAAGAGAGGACAAAACCGAGTTGTGTGGTCACCACAAACAACCAATTTGTAATTCGTTTCTGACCTCCCAGAAATCTTACCATGTGCTGACTGCTAGTAGTCTCCTGACATATAATTCTACCTCCTATTTTTTTGAGGTAAAAATTTTATACAGTGGAATACACTAATCCACTAATCTATAGTGCAGAGTGTATCACAAGACAAATGTATATATTTCTAGCATGTATTACAAATACATACAACTGTGTTACCTACGTTTCTATCAAGATAGAACATTTCTATCAACCCAGAAATGTTCTTCCTTTCACTTCCCAGTCAATTAATTCCTCAGAGGCCATTGTTATCTGATTTCTATCATGATGAATTTGTTCTGTTCTAGAAATTAATATAAATAAAATATTTTTAGAGCTATCTAAGTTCTTGCATGTATCATAGTGCATTCTATTTATTACTGAGTACTATTCCCTTACACAAATATCTATTTATTCATTTTACTGTTGAGGAATATCTGTGTTGTTTTGAGCTTTTAGCTGCAATGAATAAGGCTCCTGTAAATATTCTTCTAGAAACTTTTACTTGACATACGTTTTCATTTACTTCATTAAATACCAAAGTATGGAATTACAAGTTAAAGGACCAGCGGATGTTTAATTTTTAAGAAATTGGCAGTGCTCCAGCTGCCATGTATAAACATTATGGTTGTTCCCTGTTTTAGTCCATTTAGGCTGCTATAACAAAATACCTTAGATCAGGTGGCTTATAAAAAAAACAGAAATTTATTTCTCGAAGTTTTAGAGGCTGGAATGTTCAAGATCAAGGTGCCAGCAGATTCAGGGTTTGATGAGAGCTTGCTTTCTGGTTCACAGACAACCCATCTAGCTGTGCCCTCCCATGGTGGAAGGGGCAAAGGAGATCCCTGTAGTCTTCTAAATCAGGGCACTAATTCCATTAACGAGGGGTCTGCCATCATGACCAAATCACCTCTTAAAGGCACCACCTCCTCACACAATCACATTGGTAATTAGGTTTCAAAATATAAATTCTGGGGAGACACAAGCATTCAAACCATAGCACTCCAAATAGCCAATATTTCAGGTTGTCAGACATTACACTGTGGCTTGATTTGAATTTCTTTGATGATTAATGACACATCATACCTTTGCTTATGCTCATTTGCCTTTGTTTATCTTCCTTATCTTCATTGTGAGTTTCTATTTAAGTGTTGTGCCCATCTAAATAATTTTGGTTCTTGTATTGTTCTCACTGAGTTGTAAGAGGTCTTTGTATATCCTAGATGCAAGTCTTTTGCCTGATACAAATGTTCTGAATATTTTCTCCAGGCTGTGGCTTTGCCTTTTCACTGTTTAAAGAGCGGATGTTTTTGGAGAAGAAACTTCTTAAATTTTTGTTGAGATCATATTTATTTATTGTTTTCATGGTCCATGCATTTTCCATTCTATCTAAAACACTTAAAGGGCTTGGAGATGCTATATAACAGTTTCTTGCATAAGCCTTGTGATTTTGGTGTGTACATTTAGATCTAGGACCCAATTTGAATTAACGTTTTTGTGGGATAAGGTACTGGTGGAGGGGTCAATGTTCAACTTTTGTCCATATGAATGTTTGTGTTTGCCTATTTTGGCACCATTTGGTGGAAAGATTTTTATTTCTCACTAAATGCAATTTGGTGTTCTTATAAAAGATTGATTAATTAATTGTGTATTTCTTAAAAAACTCTTTGGGTTAATTGAATGTATTCATTTTTCTTTATAGCAGTCTAAATAGTCTTAATTAATGTAGCTTGTTTTATGTCTTAAAGGCAAGTATTATAAATCCTTCAAATTTGTCTTTGTAAAGGTTGCTTTTGACAACCATCTACATACTTATTTCCTTACACAATTTAGCATCTTTGTCAAATATCACAAAAATAATTGTAGCAAATTTCAATGGGCTTATATTTAATCCAAAGGACATTTTGGGGGATATTGGATATCTTAGCAATTTTGTGCCTTGCACTTTATGAATATATTTTCCAACTTATTTAGGTATTCTTTAATTTACTTTCAGCAATGATTTTGTGCTTTTCATGTGATGGTATTATAGGTCAGACTGTGAGACACATTGGCTTTCAGAAAATTTATTGCAGAGTGTTTTTCTCTTGGGATAACTATCTACCTACCATGAAAGTGATGGCAGTGGGATTAGTTAGAAGGAGAAGTTGTGTTAAAATATAGTCACAACAAATGTGTCCATTGATCTGATGAGAATATCAAAATCTTGAATAACCCTTTAAGATCCTGAATTGAAGCAAAGAAACTGGAGTTTTATGACTCTGTGTTAAGTAGTGATTAGTTTCAGATTGTACTGAGAGGAGATATGACTAGGTGGAATGGCTCTCTAGCTGAGAATAATTGGCAGAACAGACTCACATATGAGACCTATCTGCCAACATCCCTGACAGCAGCTAGGAGAATAATTCTTTCAGAACTAAAGGACTAGGGTGCTGGGATACTAGGGTGAACAGGACTGTATCCTTTTGGGTCCATTTACTTCCCAGAATTTCTGGAAAAAATTTAATCAGGACTCTGGTGGGCCTTATTTCTCAGGGGAAATTTGTAAAATAAATTTTAATGGAATGAACTATGGCCTCTGAACAGTTACCACTGAAGCTGTTTCCTTGGCCACAAAGGATACTCATTATCTGTACTCTCTATTAGCCATTCAAGAGTCCAATCACATTTGGCTAGCAACTCTACTCATTTAGGAGGTTTACTTGGGGGAAAGACTAAGAACTTCATATCTGAGATAGCTGAAGACCTGATCAGCATGACCTTCTTAAGATGTGGCTGCTATATTCCACTAACTGGCAATATGCAGAGGAGCAAAAAAAAAAAAAGAAAAAAATGTTCAAGTGGTCAGTGTGTTATCTGAGTGCCAAACTTATTCCTTCATTGTGTAACTATAGCACTGTTTCCTTGTGATAATCAGGGAGAATTACCCATTTCAAGTCACTGACTCCTCTGTGTTTCTGCTAGCTTCTTGGCATAAGTTTAATGTGCCAAGGCAGTAACCAGAGAAGAAAATCTGTTGAGACTCTTGTTAGGTCATTAATTGGAAATGTTAACCATTTGGATGATTAGGATCTTCAAAGACCTTTTCAGAGTGCAGTGTTGAAAGCATCAAGAACAGGGGTGAAGAAAAATGATGGTAAACAGGACCACTGTCACATTTACATTTTGGTTTCTGGATCCATGATTTCTCTCAGTTGAGGACATAGCATCATGTATTAGTTGTGAACTAAGAGTATATATTTCATCCTTGAGCATGATACTCATCCTCATATAGTATCATATTGGAGCTGGTGCCTCAGTTGCAACTTCAGCAAGCCAATTTACTGGAAGGTTAGTCAGACAGATTCTGGGTGGGGGTGTCTGCATTATTAGGGCCAGTGGATCTCATTGTTGTGTGCTAATTGTCATACCTCTTGCTATAAAATAAATTCCTTGCTTTCATTCAACGTTTGTGCTCATAAGTCTAACACTGTAAACTCTTGGATGTTGGTGCTGGCTGAGGTCTTGTGAAACAGAAAAGGCAACACTATCTACAGAATATATGGCAGTGTGAGTCAAGAGGAACCCCTGTCCCTTTCAGAGTGAAGGGGTCTGATGTGGTCAAATTGTCGTTGAATGGTTGTTTCGTCTCCTAGTGAAATGGTGCCACGTTGGGGACTGAGGATGGTTCTCTATTTTCGGCAGGTGGGATTTTATCTATCTGTTAATTGAAATGTTTAGTATATAGTTTTTGCATTTTCATTAATTATTAATTATCATTGGGTTTAAGTCTTTAATCCTGTCATTTGTTTTCTATAGTATTAATACCATTTGTTATTTATTTCTTTTCCTTCCCACCATTCAGTAGTAGGGGTATACTGCCTTGTTAAATAAATTTTATTCTGTTGTATTATTCATGTGGCTTTAGAAATCCACTGTATCTCATATATTATCTAAGTAAATACATACCCTTTATTTATTATTTAAATTTTAATTTTGGTTCTAAGGTTCATAATATACATCTTTACCTTATCACTATCTACTTCAAAGCAATGTACTATCACCTCTTATGTAATATAAGAATCTAATGACAATATACTTCTCATCACTTCTCTTCCATTTTGTGCTACTTTATCATATCAGTTACTTCTAAATGGGTTATAAACCTCAAAATACATTGTTATTTTATTTTATTTTTATTTATTTTTTGAGACGGAGGCTTGCTCTGTCACCCAGGCTGGAGTGCAATGGTGTGATCTTGGCTCACTGCAACCTCCGCCTCTTGAGTTCAAGCAGTTATCTTGCCTTAGCCTCCCGAGTAGCTGGGATTACAGGCCTGTGCAACCATGCCTGGCTAATTTTTTGAATTTTTAGCAGAGACAGGGTTTCACCATGTTAGCCAGGATGGTCTTGATCTTCCGACCTTGTGATCCACCTACCTCGATCTCCCAAAGTGTTGGGATTACAGGCATGAGCCACCTTACCCAGCCCAAACTCATTATTATTAATATTTGCTTTAATTCTTATTTTTAAATTAAGAAGGATAAATGCATATTTTATGTTTAATTATGTGTTAACCATTCCTATTATTTCTTCAAATAAATTTGAGTCCCTATGTGGTATCTATTTCTTCTAAAGAACTTTATTATTGATTGAGCTTTAAATATAATGGTGACAAACTCTGTCAACTTTTGTTTAAAAAATATTCTCTTCTTTTTATTTTTGAAGGATTATTTTTGTAGTGCATTGATTTCTACATTGACTTTTTTACCTCAGCTATTTAAAATGTTTTATTGGCCAGGCGCGGTAGCTCACATCTGTAATCCCCGCACTTCCAGAGGCTGAGGAGGGTAGATCATGAGGTCAGGAGTTCGAGACCAGCCTGGCCAATATGATGAAACTCCATCTCTACTAAAAGTACAAAAATTGGCCAGGCATGGTGGCATGTGCCTGTAGTCCCAGCTACTCAGGAGGCTGAGGGAGGAGAATTACTTAAACCTGGGAGGTGGAGGTTGCAGTGAGCCAAGATAGTGCCACTGCACTCCAGCCTGGGCAACACAGCAAGACTCCATCTCAAAAAGAAAAAAAAAAAGTGGTTTTATTGTCTTTTATAAGTGAAGCCACTTGTTGTATTTTTCCTGTATATAATATGTCTTTTTTTTTTTTATCTAAGTGCTTTTAGGATTTTTCTCTTTATTTTTGAGTTTTTTCCATTTGACAGTTATATGCCTACATTTTCTTTTCTGTATTTATCCTAATTCTTTTAGATTATTGGATCTATGGGACGAGTATTAAAGTATTTTAAAGTACTTTACATATGCATGAGGCTTTTTGGATTTTTATTCTTTTACAGTTTATGCTTCTGTTTGGATATTTTTATGGCCTATCTTCAGTTTACTGATCTTTTCTTCAGTGGTGCCTAATCTTTGATTTCTTTTTCATTTCAGATATTGTATTTTTTTTAGTTTTAAAACATCATTTTTTCAACTGTTTATTATAAACAGTTGGTCCTTGAATTTCTTGAATATCATAACTATATGAAGACCGTTATAACGCTAATATTTGTGTCATTTATGTGTCATCTCTGTGTCTATGTCTATTGACTGTTTAGTCTATATTTTTCTCTATTTATTTATAAATAGTGTACTTTTGTTTGTATACTAGACACTGTGGATGCTACGTTGCTGAAATATGAATTTGTAACCTTCTTTAGTATTATACATTTTTCTGGTAAGTGATTAATTTACACACAGATCAGCTTGATGGTGTCAAGAGTATGTCTAAAATACTGCTACTCCTAAAACTTAGTCTTTCTGAAGTCTGAAATAGAAGTTCATGATTTTCAGTGAGGTTTAGTCCTCTCAGCCCTAAGGAGCCTCTGGATTTTTCATTTAGCTTCTATTCAGATCTCTGTCAAAAACCATTATGACGTCTCATCCTGTGCAAATGCAACTTAAGATTTCATAAAAAATCAAGAGGGACCACATGCAGGTTTATAGGCGTCATTCTCTGCGTGTTATAGGTCTTCTCAAAATTCTGTCCCATAAATTTCAGCCAACTCAGCAGCCTCAAATCCTCCTGATTTCTGTTTGTCTACCCAGCAATTCTATTGCTTTGTATCTGTCTCCACTTCTCTACATCTCAATTTGGAGAGTGTCACCAAATAGGAAACTGAGGAAAATATGGAACTCACATTTTCCTTTTTAAAGGATCAGAGCTGTGAACTATTTTTATATAATAGCATCATTTTAAAACTTTTTATGGTAAGAGAGTAAGTACAACAACTATTATATTATTCTAACTGTAACCATAATTTCTCTCCTTCTTCAGTAAAAATGAGTAGGTATCTTTACATTGTGGTTTATTCTTTACAAAGCAATTCGTATTTTATATTATTATTCTCAAAATACCATCAAATAAATTAGAACTCATTATGATAGGTAGGGAAGAAGGAAAACTTTAAACTCCATATTTCTGATAAAGATATTAAGCCTAAAGGAGAATAACTGATATGGTTTAAACAACCTGAATTCATATCTGGTCTTCTAATTTTTATTTTAATATTCATTCTGTAAAATATTGTTTTAAAATAACTTTTGTTGTTTAAAATTATGTTTTCTAGACTTTTGGATATTCGTTTAAGTTCTGCTTTCTTTTGCAAATTACAATTTGTCAGAGCTCTAGAGCTTTGATATCATTTTTTAGCTTAGGCTTTTGCTTTTCTGCTTTTTCTTCTTTTCTTCATTCTGAGAAATTCAGCATCAAGTGTATCTAATTCTCTGATTGGTCGTCTAAGCCAAGTATATGAAAACATGAATGATCACTACATTTATTTTAACAAAAATTTTAAGGTGATGTTAAAATGCAAACATGATATTTTATTCTTTTTATTGTGATGACCATAAATATTTAATGCATCCTATTCTGATTGTAATCTTACTACACTTATAATTTAGTATTAATATGGTTATCTCCAGTGCAATCTCAGCACCATCTTTGACTCCAAACTTCCTAATGCAAGAAAAGACTATGTCTTTATTGTTTAACTACTAGTGCTTACTACAATAAATAGCTGGCTTATAGTAGGCACACATTAAATTCTTATTAAAGTTTGAACAGTGTATGCTGATGAGTTTATATTTTTAACTCTGTGTTCAATTCTGAGGATCACAATGAAAGAAGATTATGACAAATTAGATAGAATGGAGGGAAGAATGGCTTAAATGGTCAAATGTGTGGGAAGAATGATGGAATAAAACCAACGTTACACTGAAAAAAATGCCCTAATAAGGCACACAATGACTGTGTTGAAATATTTGAAGTTATCTTTTTTATTATTATTATTATTATACTTTAAGTTCTTGGTTATATATGCGGAACATGCAGGTTTGTTACGTAGGTATACATGTGCCATGGTGGTTTGCTGCATCCGTCACCCTGTCATCTACATTAGTTATTTCTCCTAATGCTATCCTTCCCTTAGCCCCCACTCCCCTACCATCCCTCCCCTAGCCCCTCAAGTTATTTAATATAGCTTGTGTGGTAGGCTTTCTCTGTAATGCTTTATAGAAAGTCACTAAGTCTAGTATGTAATATTTCAGAGAAGCAAGTTTCTGTATAATCAGGATTTTTTTTGAGAGAGAGTTTTGCTTTTGCTGCCCAGGCTAGAGTGTAATAGCACGATCTCGGCTTACCACACCTCCACCTCCTGGGTTCAAGTGGTTCTCCTGCCTGAGCCTCCCACGTAGCTGGGATTACAGGTGCCTACCACCACACCAGGCTAATTTTGCATTTTTAGTAGAGACATGGTTTCTCCATGTTGGTCAGGCTGGTCTCAAACTCCCGACCTCATGTGATCCACCTGCCTTGGCTTTCCAAAGTGCTGGGATTACAGGCATGAGCTGCCACACCTGGCAGGTATTATTTTTCAGATAAATGAATACACATTAGAATTTAAAGCCTTAAGTGTACAGTGGCATTCATATCTTTTCTTGGTTTTAGGGACTAAATTTATCAATTGGGGAACATGAAGGCAATTTATGTATCATCTAGTGATACATATCAGGTGATATTTAATACCCAAATGAATTTATAAAAATATGATTCCACCATTCAACAAATGTTTATTGAGCTCCTAGTATGTGCAACATCATGAGGAAATAATTTTACACTGTGAGGAGGTTTTATTTCCAAAAACTGTCAGTTCCCTAGAAATTCAGAGATTATTTTTCCACTTTACTTGGAATTGTAGTTTTCTTTTAGAAATTTTACTGCTGAGAGTGTGTGATGTACACATACAAATACACACACACACACACACACACACACACTCTCTTAAAGAAAAAGAACAAAGAAAGCTCAAGAACAACTATTTAGCAGATTCTTTGCAGAAAAGTTAAGTAATTATATTTTCAAAAGATTCTCAAGATTTAATACAATAAATTATTAGGACAAATGATAATTGAAACAGACCACAGAAATCACAAAATTTAGTATTTAAGGAAAGATTGCTCTTTGTGACTTAAACGGAGAAGGATCCATGTAACATGTTCGAGATTAGTTTTGAAAATACGATCTTTCCTAAAGTTTTCCAACCTCTGGTATTCTCTACAATCAATTATAAATGCACCAAATTATTCCTTGAACTGCCATTAACAAATATGCAGCATAATATAATACAAAATTTCCTATAAGCTTGAAAATAGTGACACTATGAAATCTAAACTTTCATAATCTTGCTAGCTTATGAAGATACTTGAGTTCATGTATAGGCTTAAGTCAATAAAAAAGATCATTATTATCATCTACCGATAATCCATGTACTTTAGCTTCCTGCAAAGACTCTAGACTCATATATGTTAGTCTCCAAGGGTTGGTCAAATGTTCAGCAGTAGGTACAAATGTAGACACATGACTGACAATGCCAAAAACCATTCTGCATGGCATACCTGTTTTTACTGCTATGGCCACTGTTAAAGGCTGGGAGTCATCAGATCTGGAATGCTCTGTCACTTAATTGCCTTTGCTTTGAGATGAGCAGATTATCCTTTAATGACGGTTCAAACTCTGCCAGTCATAGAGGAGGTTCTTGCTGCTCACTGGGTATGGGGCACACCTTCACTGCTTCATGCTACCCAGATCCAGCGTCTTCTTTCTAAAGTTTGTCTCCACTCTGCCAGAAAAGCAGCCACTCTCATTCCATCTTTTGGTGTAGCATGCACTGGTATAACGTGTTCCACTTCAGAGTTTGGTAGTTTCTTCTATTGCTGGGCAGAGATGTTCTCTTTTAGTTGTTCATTGAGGCCATGGTATCTTAAAGCTTGTGGAGATCATAAAGGAGTTAGAGAAAAGTCCTCCCTTCTTTGTGAGATCTGAGCATAGTTTCTTGGGCACTGGTGTGTACAGTGTTCAGTAAACCTGCCCTATATGCTAGGAAGAGAGAAGCCTAAAAGTACACTTTAAAATTGCACTATGAAGAAGTCTTAAAGTATATGTTAAGGCTTCCCTCTATGGTATATAGATACACATGCAAGTGCATGTCCCAGCATCAGACTTATGTAAGAGTTATTGCATGGTACTCAGAATCTCTATTCTCTTCTGACAACTAAGTTCTTATAACTAGCTCAATCTCAGGATTTCAAAGTTCATGTTACCTCAAGAATAGGTCTCTCCTGCAAGCATTCTCACTCTCCATGCAAATAGATGTCTTTCAGTTTTGTCTCATTAATAATCTCCAAAATGAGCAGTTAGACCTGAATGTCCAGGTGAAATAACAGTAGAGATGTACCTTGTAAGGCAGGAGAAAGGATGTAGTAATCCTTTTGGCAGAAGCTGTGATGTCTGGAAATGATTACTAGAGTATTTAAATTTTCCAGTATATATTTCCAAAATAATATATGTATAAAGCTAAAAGGAAAACAGAAAAGATTTCATTCTATAGGAAAATCAAGTAAGATTGACTGTATAAAAATAAGCATAGAGATTTTTCCCCACTCTAGAATATCTGCAATGCTTTGTCCTTACTTTTTGAAGACAGTACTAATTGAGGAAAGAAGGACCTGTCTCCTACCTTTGTAATCCCTGTAATATGCTCAATTTTGGGGAAGATTGTCTTGGAACCAGTGACTCTCTACACCATGTGTGAATGAATCATGGCACTAGGTAAGAATGTAATCTTTAGTTAGACGATTTTCCTACTGTTAAATTTGAACATACTGCATCCTAACAACACTTTGTTTAAGTCACTACAGCTTGTATTTATTACTGGGAGATTTTATGAGTGAAATTTTTGTTTGGATTCATCCAGAACATGTAATTCATACACAACATTATTATTTTGCAGATACTCTGTTGGCCTTTTTGGACATACACACATCAAGAGGTTTTAGGGTAGGCACAAAGAGGACACTTGACATCATAAAGTTCACAGATGTGTCAAAGCAGAATTGGAAATTAGATAATGTATTCTTGTTTCTCTCTGGAATGTATTTGGTAGGGCACATTGCTTCCTGGATGCACTGTTCATCTCTTACCACATTTTATGCAATGAACTATGACCAATATCCTACTTTCCTTAAAATTATTGCCACAGAGACTAGGTTCTTGCCCTCTCAATAAAACTGACTGAGGTTGACTGCTTTTTGTGGTCCTCTCTCCCCTCCCATCCTCCATGACTGTGCCACTCTGCTTGAACTTGATATATACTTGATATCTGCCCTCCTATTATTGCCTTTTCTCTCCTCACTGCTTGCCACACAATTTCTGGGTAAGATAATAAACTGAGCACATATGCAGTAGTATAAGGAATTACTCTGGAGAAAAGGCATAAATGGCATGTCCCTTGCCATAGCCATTTGGGCTCTTCGCAGATATTCATGTTCATTTCTCCCCCCAGTCAACTGAAAGATTACATGCCCCCTTCCCTTTTAGTAGTTAGGAATGGCCATATTGTTTTACTTTGCCCAATAATAGTTGAGTGAAGATGATATTTGTCATTTCTGGACAGAAATTTAAACAGGCTATTTGTTTAGTCATATTCCTTTTTTTTTTTTTTTTTTTTTTGGTCTCAGTCATATGAGAACATGTGTTGAGATGGAGATTTCATCACCTGGAGCATGAATGACTGTGATGAGCAGAGTCTGCATGCTAACCTCAAGTCATGTACGAGGAGAATGAAAAATAAACTTGTGTTTTGAAAAGGTGCTGAGATTTGGGTGTGCTTGTTAGTACAGTACAGCATAGCATATCCTGACTAGTATACTCATAAATGTAAATTACAAAGCGAGTTTCTTGGCATATGATTTCATTTAATTTTTAATTGGTTATTGAGATCTTCTGTATATAATGAACAACTAGGTATTTATTTGAGATGCAAATAAAAAATTAGCAAGATTCAGTCTTTGCCATCAAGATGTTCAGAATTTATTCTCATAAGAAATTTATGTTTACTAGCATGGTACATGTCAAGTTATTCTGCACAATTTTATTCTGCATGGATAGAAATCATTGAGGGGTAGAGTATCCACTTGTGAATCTCTGTGTAGGGTGGGAAGTTAGATTTTTTTTTCAGGAACCAATTCCCTAGGTGCAAACCACAGTAAGTACAAATTCAAATGGTCCAATATCAGAGGTAGGATAAACCAAAAAAGCAAGGTGGAAAGTGGTAGAAGATACTACTCAGGATTAGCTAGCTAGCTAGGCATGATGCTACCATCAGAGAATGGCAAGGGAGGAAATAAAACTTAGGATATACAGATGAGCCTCTTGGTTGCTTCAACCTATAATACTAGAGTTTAATGCAAATATAAATATAAAAAGGGATCTGGATGAGAACAAGAGATCCAGAAAGAAGGCAAACAGAAGCATCTGCCATACAAAAAGTGAAAATTAGGTAGAAAAATTGCAGCCCAAACTCACAGAAATACTCCAGGTAAGAGGAGATCACAGGCCCAAGTGGATAGTGGGCATCCAACCAAATTGCCAGCAAGGGACACTCATGTAAAAAACAGATCCTCTATCCTGGTACCACCATTTTCTTCTTATGCAAACTTGAGCCTACATAGCTTCTGTGTCCCTTAATTCCTTAATCTGTATAATAAGAATAATTTAATTCAGAGTCTTATAATGTGAGTATTAGATGAGGTAATCTCTATAAAGTATATATGATGGTGGCTGGCATATAATAAATGCTTAGCAAAACCGAGCCATCACTGTTATTATGGATACCATTATGTGATTATTCCCTCCTTGGAGTTCCAAGTAGTGAGTACATTGGTTGACAAAATGTGGGTGATTACATTAAAAACAGCATGTAAAACAGTACCAAAGCCAGGCTAATTTGGCTGAGCCAATGTGAAATGTTAAGCCTAGTAATTAAGAAAGTATTTTTTATTTGCTTTGGTGCCTAGTTTCATTATCTTGTTTATATGAAAGTATATATTTGGCTTTCATGAAAGGACTTTAGCAGTTCTAAGAGGAAAAGAAACCTTTTAGTAAAGTCATTGCCAGAAGTTGCGTTTCTGATTTTTATTCCTTCTTTAATCCATTATGATTTTTTTGTGTTCGTTCAGTGAAATTTGGTTAATATTCTTTCTCCTTCTTCCATTTACTTCCAAAAGTGCATTTGCCACTAAACCTATTTTGCAAATGTGATACATTAATATGGGTTTCCTTCATGTTTTTATGATGCTGACACTAGCAAATACTAAGAGGAGGTTGAAGCTGTCAGGGTTTTATGTGACTTTGATGACAAGTATTGTTAAGGCTTCCTTTCTGCTATATGATTCAAGGAGTGGTACCTATTTTTTTTTTTTTTTTTTACAATGTCGAAAATACATTTTCTATAATGTTAAGAAAGCCAGTTGGTGATTAGAAGATTAAGCAGACACCTTGGCTCTAAGAAATGCAAACATAAGAAAAATGAATTGTGCAACTTAGATTTAGCCAACGGCATTTCAAGGCTCGAGGCTGTTTTTCTCAATGAATATTGGGGTAATAAATACCTTGTCTTCTCTTACAGCAAAAGCAGGCTGGCCTCTAAGTCAGACATTCTGGTAAATAATGAAAAGTATTAGAAAATATTCTTGGCTTTCTTAAGGACTGTGAAAAAGAAAATGACATCTAAATCTTTGCATGCATTTAGTCTGAAGTCATACTACAGAAGACTATTATTTGGAGGAAGAAGGGGTTCTTGTAAAAGAAGGCAGATGGGTAGACAATTATTGAGATTGTGTAGTGGCTAATTTGTGCAATACGAAACAAAGTAATATCTAGCAGTGACACATTTATCAGAAATGTGTTTCTCTTATGCTTATTATCACTCTTTCTAAATATTAGGCGTGCATTTTGTTTTTGTGCCTATTTAAAATTCTCATTTATTCATCACCCCTCCCTCATTATTTTTTTTAAAGATATACTGAAATGTGTTGCATGCCTGTGAATTATACCCCAAGTGTGACAGACGATGACTATTTGGAGGATGCCAAGTTTCAGTTGCCCTAGCAACAATAACCAGGGGATGCTTCTCAGAACTTCTGCCTCGTCTCTTCCCCATCATTTTTCCTGTTCTGAGAGTTAGATAACATGGTTACCAGAATTAATAGAAACTGGTTTCCCCGTGGCATAATAAAAAGGGGAAAACTTAGATATGTCTGCCTTTTTCTTACTATTAGGGGAAATTCTGCATATCTCTGAAGTAATGACTGAATAGAGAGGGACCCCATAGAAGGGAAAGAGCTACCTGCTATCATTCTAATAAATGCTCAGTGGTGGGAGGATTAATTGTCAGAACTGCAATTGCAAACTGCTTTTGAGAAATAAAAAAATCATTGTTGAATTTTCCACAAGTAGGCTAAAAGAACAGTATGTAAATTGCATTGCAAGATGCTATGTTCTGTGAAAGGAAATTTTTGGTCTGTTCTATTGAATCTGATATGGCAGATTTAATTTTTCTTTCTCAAATGAGGAAAATCTAAGAAATGGGAATGTCATCTAGATAGTGAGATGGAAAACTTCTTTTGATTACTTATGACTTACTGATATGTACATCTGCCACTGTCCCAAACAAATATTCATAACAAACCAGAGAATGAAGTTTAAGGAAATTTGTTTGCTAAGAGAAGCAATGCAAGTTTCTGTGAAGCAAATAAGGTTCATCTTCAAGGATCCTCTCTTGCGAGAGCCCTAAGGCCCTGTACCTAAATTTGCATTTATAAATTTATTATTTTTTATCCTTACTCCCCTTTTCACCATTACGTAAGCTTTGAGCTCCACAAATTCTGGATCCACTCCTAAAATGAAAAGGAAACATGAATGACTTGTATGATCACCTATTGTTGCTATTGTATTATGACATTTCAACTTCTAACCTTGTAGTTCCATTTTCAATATTCATGTCTGTTTTATTTCCTCTCATTTTGGGGAATGTAATAAATTCTCCATCAATTCCAGGCTTGTTCTATTTAAACAGCAATAACAAAAAATCTGCAGTTTGCATGCATTATTGTACTTTCAAAGCCATTTAATAAAATTATAGGTAGGAAATGAAATGGCGGATAATAGAAAATAAACAGTACAGATCAAGACATCTTAACATAGTCCATTTCTATGCTAGCATGGTTTTTTGGAGTCTAGTCTATGTTATTTCCAAAGAACACATCAGATTTCTGACTTTTTTGGATAATCTTAACAATAAATTTAAATAAATAGGTGTTTAATGCAGGTTCCTTTACACTTCCTTTCCTGTAGTCTTTTAATAAGTAGTGTTCTTCACGTATATGCCAATAATATTCAAAGGATATGCCAAACAATCCTTTGGGGGTTTACGTAAAGTAAATTGAGTTTTACAAATAAGATGCTATAAATTTTTAGTAATTATTTAAATTCAATACTTTATGCTTATTCTGGAAAAGTTTTGAAAGGCATAGTAAAACTTAAGTCTTTGTTCTTCTACTAATTACTTTTATCACAATTTATGTTTTCTTTAAAAGTAAATACATCCAACAAACTACATTTTCTGGGCACAAGGTCTTTATTTTAATTGTATGTCTCAAGAGCAGCAATGCCTTGAACCCAATAGGTTCTGATATATATTACTTCAGTTGAATCTGACATAATAAAATTTTCAACTTTGCTCTCAAACCCTACAGCTTATAGAGGTGGTAATGAGAATCTCATAATAGATACTACTGGAAATTTTTATCTTTAACAAAACATTTACATGTTTTAAAGAGATAATATATTTGCATAATTCAAAATTTAAAAGAAACAAAAGGAAATATATATTTTAAAAAAATCTCCCACTCCGTTTTCAGAGATATTTTAAGCATATACAAATATAAGTGCTCACATTCTTTTTACTATTTTATACAAATACAGAAGCTTTTTTTTTTTTTTCTCAACACTGTCTTGTAGGTAGGCCCATATCTGCAAACAAACAAGTGAACTAAAAGCTATGTTCACATTCTGTGTTGTGGCTACATTGCATTTAATTTTATCTTTGTAGTATAATGTATTAAACTGACCATTTATTGATGCATGTTTAGATAGTTTTCCAATCTTCTCTCACTGAAAACACAATTGCAGTGAATAATCCTGTACATGACACCCTTTTGTACAAATGAGAACAAATTTAATAGGCCATATTCCTATTTCTGATTAAGCGACAAAAGTTTTGTATTTTTATATATTGATAGATACTGCCAAAATGCCTTCCACACAGGATGAATTTATTTATATTCACAATCAGAATGTCCTTTTCCTTCATTCTTACTTACAGAATGTGGCATCACACATTTCAGTTTTTATCAGATAGTTGAAAAATTTTGTCACTGTAGTTTTAATTGATTTTTTTTCTAATTTTGAAGTTGAAACTTTAAAAAGTATGTTTAAGGACATTTACATTTACTTTTACTGCAGCTTAACTTTGTTGATATCTCCTTCCTTGCATTCAATACAACGTTCAATTATTCTTTCTAATTTTCATGTGTCCTTGGTCATCATTTTTCTCTTCCGTTATTATGTAGGATTCTTAAAGGTCAGTACTTGGCTTTCTGGTTGATCACTGACTCACCAGCTTTCATAGTTCATCACTGACTCATCAGTTCCTAGCACAGCATCATCCAGAGTAGGCATTCAGCAAATATTTGTTGAACAAATGACTTAGGGTGTGAGTCCAACAGGAGATCTCTAGTATGTGCCACAGAACTCTTTCCTTGATTCTGATCCCAGTTACTTCTGAGTCTCCTAAAACAGTTAGCTATCCTTTAAGATTTTGTTTTGAAAGCTTGGTAAGCTATTTGAAATGGAATTGAGAAGCACAATACTTAAAGAAACCCATACTTAATACTCTAGAGCATGATATCCTTGTGATTTCTCTAAGATATCTAAATTATAACCATAGTTTAGTTTTCCATGAGGAAGATGATTTTCTAATGGAAATCATTGGTTAACAGAAACTTTTTCAGTACTATCATGGAAAGAGAAGCAAAGATGTGTCTAGGAAGCAGGGAAAGGATAAATACATTTATTTATGGACTTCCATATATACATAAAGCACTACAAAACTTTTCTGTTGAATGGGACACAAATTTGTTACACTGGGCTTTGTCATTGAATGATAATGTACAGTTTTTACGAAGGTAAATAATTGAAAGAAACTTACGATCAATTAGGACATTGGGCTTCAATCATATAATGAATAATAATTTAAAACAACTTCTTTTCACAGAAAGTATCATTCCCTGTGTAAATTCTTTCAGCAATTTCAGATGCATATCAATTGTTAAAATTGCTATGTAGATTTGTAGCATATTTGAGTGACTAATGTTACAAAATGCAAAATAGTACAACATTTTTAAGCAGAATTCAACAAATAGTGTTTAGGGTTTTTTCCCCCTCATTTTAACATGAAAGACTCTTGTGTAAAGAATTCTTGTGGTTTTAGAGTCTATACTAGTCATATTAAATTATTAGAAGCCCAGAAATAAGTCTTTGTTTTCCTCTGTAGTACATCAGTTACAAATCTAAATAAGGACCAGAGCTTACCCTATAGCATGTATTTGAGTTGAGAGTGTAGAGAGCTCTGCCAGTTATATAAAAGTCTGGTTTTATTCTGAGCAGAGCCACACACCTGAAATGTTGCCCTGTTATAACTGATTTCAAGATTTGCACTAAGGAAAACAGAGAAAAGAGGTTGGAGATTTAGGTAGTTTGGGACAGAAGGGTCTCAGATTTCAGGGAAGAGAAAAGGACCTTGGAATACAAAAAGGACATGCATAGCTGATACACTACAGGAGACATGCTACTTTATAATCAATTTTGAGGTTCTTTCATCCTGTGTTGTAATTTTTTAATGCAATCCTTAAAACTTCAAGTTAGTTTGTTAAACCAATGTGATATCAAGTAAGCTTCTCTAAGGAAGCCAATGTGTGGGTACATATCCATTTCTTGGAGGTGCAATTGACTAGACAGAACAGGCTCACAAAGAGAATAATGAAGGAAGGGACTGAGACAGTGCTGAAGAATCCCAGCTCCAGAGTCAAAATTGAGAAATGACAAGTGACTGCCACCCCTCCAACACACTCACTGTGGGACCTCAGAAACAGCAGAAATGGGGTCTGGATTTCGGGTTGAGACTTAGGTATTTGTGGAATAGTACCGGGTAGATAATCTTAGAAGTCAGGAAATGCTGGAGGATAATCAAATGTGGCTTAAAGATAGGCTTACAGATGTTTGTTACAAGAGCCCTCAGTATAGTTCAAGAGTGGTTCTTGTCTCATATTTCAGTGCTTACATTATGTGCTTTCAAAAAGTTACTGATACATGTTCATGTGCATCTGCTTCCTGACCAGATCACAAACTCCTAGAAAAACAGTATTCTTACACATTATTCTTATCTCTCATAATATCTAACCTGGTGCTGAGCCAATATTATGGTGCTCAAAATATATTTATAAAATGGACACTTTATTGGACATTTAGTTTAGAACTATATGGCCTATAATCTCAAAGGATTGTCATCACGTGATATGGGATTTTAAATGCGTCTATAGGTTTTTCTTTCTGAAATGTGGACTTTCACTTATTTCATTTTGATTTTTTTTTCTTTTACTGCTATCTTTACTTTGAATGTCAATAGCATTTGATTTTCAGAGCTTATTTTAAAGATCACCAAGATGACTCTAGAATAACTTCTTTTTGTATGCTTTAATAAAATCAACAATAACTCACATCTCAAGTCTATACTCATGTATTAGGCATAAATTCATGAATGCTTAAGTTCATATGTCCCATGATTGTCCAACCATTTATACAACCATAAAGTAAAAACAAGATTTGAAGCGCTGAGCAGAACTGTGACCAGCTAATACTTAAAAAAAGTATTTAATTTTTTTTTTCCAAAGGATCTTGGTCTCAAAGTTTTACACGTAAATTTAACTTGCCTCTTAGGCCTGCAGATTAGCAGGCATCAGGAACAGCAGTGAACAAATAACACATAGTTCATTCCCTCAACGAAATGGGAAGAATTGAGGAAGGGAAGAGAGAAAAAGAAAGCAATTAGTGGCTCAATCTTTGTGCATGCAGTCTCTTCACTGATGGGAGCACTGGGTTTGATCAGAAATCCTGCCTGCTGTAGCCTACGAGTTGAGAGAACAAACCACACCAAGATGGGCAAGCGATTTGCTTTTTTTTCAGCGATCTTCAAGAATAATACAGGTGGTACTTTTAACCGGGCTGGGCGTTTCTGGTGGTTACATTATCATTTTGACTAGTAAGTTCTCAGACTGGTAACTGAAAAAAGCTATGCTCAAATATTTTTTAAAAAATTATAAACATGGGTAGGGGTGGTTAAGACTTGCTTGTCCCCTCTGCTGTTGCTTCGGCTTATTCACAGCATGTTTTGGAAGACTGCAGCTGAGGCTCAGCAGACTTCTAGTTTTTGTTCAGGTCTGGTTTTGATCTGTAGTGTTCAGGGATGAGCAATTCCTTTCAAGTTATTTGCAAACCTTGTCAAAGCCTGATTGCAGCATGACATTGATGACAGACTGATTATTACTTGTCTCATAAAGCAGTGTAAGAGCATATTGGCTTTCATGCAAACATCCAGCTTGTCATTAGTGTGCAGTGCAAATGGCAGCGGTTTCATACCGGAATCCTGAAAGCCGAGGCAAAGGAAGGAGTCTCTGCTTCTATTAGCCCTGGAAGGACTTCAATACAATTTTAGGGATAATTTTTGTCAAGTTAAATTTCCACAGAACTAAGACAAATGGTCTTGCTTTGAAATTTCACTGGTTATCTTGAGAGACCTTTATTCCAGTTGGTTAGGCAGAAAAAAATTTAAAAGACATAAAATACTATTAAAATATAAATAACTCATTTTCCCAATAAAACAAATCTACTAAAGCTTAGAAGCAAGTTCAGCAGCAAAGTTCTGCTTACTTTGAAACCCTAAGAGCCAGATTCAACCAGACGAATAAATTAGCCACTTGGGATATGAATTAGACCTTGCAGTAGTACTTGGCCTTTTAAAATCTCAGGAACTCAATTGCATTAAAGCAGCATATGTATTCTGTAATACCTTCCATGAATTAAAAACTCTGTAATTTTAATTTTATCCAAGATTTTTAAAAGTTAACTACATGTCTACCTGATACTTAGGAAAAAGTTGCTGGCTGGCAACTGGTGGTATCTATGGTCGGGATCTTGCAGTGCCTTCTCATCTGTGTTCCTTTTGCTATTTCTTGCTTCTATTGGTAGAAAGGTAAAGGAATAATCTCATTAGGTAAAAGCCACTCAGTCACAAAAATGACAACCAACTCAATTTCTTAAAACAAGCAAATAAACTCTATAAGGAGATGACTTATTTAAAGTTAATTGGAACTTTTCATTGAAAAAGAAGCATAGGTACATGGAAAATAATAAATCGACATATAAAAAAGAATTACATTTCTATAAGTTCACAGCACATGTTAATAAAGAAATCAATAAATACTATTAATAATAGCACACATCAAAACCTCAAATACTCAAAAATAATTATCATGAGAGACACTGAAATCCTCTACTTTGTCCACAAGTAAACTTCTGAGAAAAATTTTTAAATCTAAATAAATGAAAGGGATATGTGTTCCTGCAATGGAGGTCTCCATATTATTAAAGTGAAAGCTCTCCCCAAATTGATTCATAGATTCAATGTTCTCTCAATTAAAATAACAGAAAGCTACTTTTCCCTTTTTTAAATGAGGGAGAGGTGATTGGCATGCTAATTCTAAAACAAGTATGGGGCCTGTAATCCCAGCGCTTTGGGAGGCCAACATGGATGGATCACTTGAGGTAAGGAGTTTGGGACCAGCCTGGCCAACAGGGGGAAACCCCATTTGTACTAAAAATACAAAAATTAGCCAGGCATGGTGGCAGGAGCTTGTAGTCCCAGCTACTCAGGAGGCTGAGGCAGGAGAATCGCTTGATTGCAATAGGTAGATGTTGCAGTGAGCCAAGTTTGTGGCACTGCACTCCAGCTTGGCTGTGGAGTGAAACACAATCTCAAAATAAATAAAAATAATAAATAAATAAAAACATCTATGTAAATGCCAAGAATCTAGAATAGCAAGGCAATCTTGAAAAAGAACAAATCTGGCTTAATTGTATAAAGAAAGATCAAGTCTTATTATAAACGTGCGGTAATTAAAACAGTACAATGTTAATGTAAAAATAAAGAAATAGGCCAACAGAACAGAATAAGATATTCAGAAGTTAACCCACACATATAATCACCTGATTTATCACAAGGATGTCACAGCAATTCAGTGTGGAAAAAATGGTGGCTTTGCTAAATGGTTGCATCAATTGGATATCCATTTGAAAAATAAATTAATCTGTACGTTAACTTACACCAGTTACAAAATTGAATTTGCAGTGGATTTAGACATACATGTGGAAGCCCAAAGAACAATATTTTTCTAGAAGAAATCTTAGGAAAATGCCTTCACAATATATTAGAGTGGGAGGATTTCTAAATTGTTAAGTGTAAAAGAAAAGATTAATAAAGTAATTTAAATTAGCTAATTCTGTTTACTAAAATATAGTTTTAATAGTGTGAATAGTCAGCTTACCAAAGTAATGGGGGAAAATAATTGAAAAGTCATATATAGAGAGAAAATTGTCTACTACATATATATATATATGTTTGTGTGTGTGTGCTCATATGCAAGTTACATGAAAAGTTCCAATGAATCAATGAGAAAAAGAATAACTTAAAAAATGGGCTGGTTATAGAGGCTCATGGCTGTAATCCCAGTACCTTGGGAGGTCAAGGTGGAAGTACTGCTTGAGCCCATGAGTTTGAGACAAGCCTGAGCAGCGTAGTGAGACGCTCATCTCTACAAAAAATTTGAAATTCACCTGGGCATGGTGGTGCATGCCTATAGTCCCAGCTGTGCGGGAGGCTGAGGTAGGAGGATTCCTTGAGCCTAGAGGCTCAGGCTGCAGTGAGCCATCATGGTGCCACTGCACTACAGCCTGAGTGACAGAGAAAGATCATATCTAAAAAATAAAAATAAACAAAATGCTTTAACAGTCACTTAATCAAATAGGATAGCCAAAGGGCCAGTAGCCATTAAAAAATATGTTTGTAATCATTAGTCATCATCTAAATACAAATTAAAGCCAAAAATTCAAAAGAATTTTTTTTTTTAAAAAGAACACAACATCTAAAGAAGAATGACTACAATTTTAAGGGTTAAAAATACCAAGTGTTAGTGAGGGTATGAATTAAAGAGGTTTTTCAAAAATTATACAAATTAACACTCCATAACGCAATAATCACTTTGCTGGAAAACTGTTTTGAAGTACTGACAAAAGCTAAGTATATACATAGCCAATTCTACTCTGAATTAGATGTCAATAGAAACGAGTGCTTATGGCAACAAAAGTACATAAAAATTTTATAGTAACTGTATAATACCTTCAAATAGGAAACAACCCAATTATTCATCATATGTAGGAGAATAAATCAATACATTATGGTATATTTTTATAATGGAACATTTAGCAGCAGTAGATAATAACAATTATTTACAGTGAGCACTGACAATGTAAAAGCACAAGGAGTTGCCTGATAGAAGTGAGAGGTCAGTAAGAATTGTTACAGGAAATTTTAGAATTTTAATTTTTCATTTATAGAGTAAGAAGCAAGTAGATATTTTCTAACATTAATGGATAAATTAAAAGAGACAAGGTATAAAAATACTGGGTAGAGTAATGACTAGAGATGATTAAAAACAACTAAGTGGGAAATTTACTTCCATTTTTCTTATCTTTAAACAATATGTATTTTGTAAAATGTTTCACAATTAAATTTTTAAAATTATAAAACATACTTCATATTCGAAATGACTGAATATGAAATTAGAAGCTGAAGAACACCCATTTTGCTGATGTTGATATGTATGCAACAGGAAAGCCATTAGAAATATAGTGGAAGCCAAAATCTGTCCAAGTCAAGAATTCAGATAGGTCTTGACTGAAAGTATTCTCACCTACCAGCCTCAGTAAAGACCATTCCCTGGAAACTTACACCAACAAGCATATGCATTAGTCAGTGTGTGAGATTCGGTGGGGAGGACTTGGCAGAAAGACAAAAAAGAGTCTCCAAACTTCTTTGGAAAGTGTTTTGCCACTTATCCTAAAGCTATAATTCTGCCAACTGGAGTCAGTGGGCTATTATAAATTTATATATGCATTTAATCTGCCTGGAGAATTTTTTTACTTATATGGTACATCAACATTTCAAAACAACCTTTTAAGATACAGAATCTTCCAAGAGGAAGGTTCTTTATATGTGAGAGGCAGCTTTCCTTCTGAGGGACAGCAATGACTAGTTTGTTTGAGTACAAAACTGACAGTTGGGAAAGTCTTAAATATAATTCTGGCTTTTCTACTTCCTTAGGTTGGCCATACAGAATAAAAACGAACCTGTTAAGAAAGCAGAATTTTGGAGGAAGTGCATACACATATTAGAGAAGCACTAGAAACTATACTGTAATAAGATTAGGGAAATCCCTTGACCACTATCTGAGTTACCTTATCTGTTAAGATCTAGACAGAAACTGTTGTCAAAATTAGCATATAGGCTTCATGAGATTTAGTAAACTGAAATGAAAATGTAAAAAGATTCTATAGAAAAAAACATATAATTCTGTTAAATTTCTTTTGCCTTTATAATCTGAAAAGAAAGAAATTTAAAATATTGCAAGTAAATTTTTTGAAAACAATTAATAAGACAATGTAATAAACTGAAAGTGAAGTTCTCATAGAAAACTCATTTTGTGGCATTCTTGGAGAGGAATTTTAGCCTTTCATAGGTCCCCTATATAGATACTATACCCTATCAGGATTTAGCCTACAACCTTAGGGCTCTCAGGCTGTCTCAGAGAGATGGGGTCATTTGTTGCTGGTTAAGACATACTTCAAAAGCAGTATGCTGGGTTCTTTATGAGGAAATATTTGTTTAGCTTTCTATAGAGGGAAAAATTCACCATAGGGTCTGAGAAAATTTCCCTCAAACTATATCTGGTAAAAAATGGAAATTAAACAAAGGGACCCAAGAGGAAGCAATTGGGGGTTAAATAAAGGATATAGTGAGTAGATAGAGGTGTGAGTAGAAAGATTCTCTTAGTAAGGCAGTATTCTCTTTCAAATGGGTCCTCTAAATTCTGGCTTAGTGATTGATAAAATTATGAAACACATTAACCAGTTTGTTAGATGATTTGTTAGAGATTGAAGCTTCTCCAAAATGAAAGCAGAATATTTTAAAAGATGATTAAGAAATCTAAAATTTAGCAAAGTCCTTCAAGTAGGCTAAGATATTAGAACAGAAAATGAAAAATAACTGACAGAATCCCATGTGGTTTTAGTAGTTTTAGGTTCCCTACTTAGAAAAGGTATAGCTGTGATCAAAAATCCTAAAGTGAAACATCATAACTCAATTGAGGACATGTACCAACTAAGAGAAGTGTTGTAACTTATAAAGAAGGAAAGTTAATTATGATGATTAAGCATGTTATAGGTCTACTCATATATGAACAATTGTAAGTTCATTGTAATGGATGATTTACTGTGTCCATTGCAAGAGGATTCAGTAGAACATTGATACCAGGTTTGAAATATTACGTCTATTTGTGTGGTGTTCTATGACTTAAAATTCTTTGGATTATATTTATCATTAGTTTTTTTAAACTAATTTACATAGTGGGATTGCCCATAGGCCAAAAAATTCCATTTCTATCTTTTCATGACCTCCAGTTTTGGTGTGATCTAACTACTGAGCCTTAGATCATTCATCAAACTCTTTGGATCTTCCCTTAGATACCTCAGAGGAGTGACATTAAACTCATGATGTCAGAACTGAGCTCACATGTTATTTTAACCTTATCCTACTTATACATTCCCTATCTTAGGGACGAGGACTGCTGTCTACCCAACTACTTGGAGAAACTGCTTGTCTCCCATACCACATTTCCTACTATATCCTGCCTGAACCTGCGTTCCCTTCTGTAACAGTGGGGGAAATTATTACTTGCCATAACAATTAAAGGGAGAATTAAGGATAAATACTTCATTGACTTTAAACCATTATAATTAAGTGCTTATTATATGTATATATGCACACATATATTTTATATACATATATACACATACACATCTATACATATATCAACATATATACATACATACATAGTATATTTTATAGAAGAAAAGCAGCAAGAATACAATTAGCTGAAGCAAATTTCAAAAATACTGGGCATGAGAAAACTCTCAAGGAGAATTCTAACTTGAGAAAATGACGAAATGCTTTATAGGGTTTTAGTAAGAAAAGCAGTTCAAGCAAGCCTTGCTGGTTTCAGAGAATAGTTGGTTAAGGATGGCCTCAGAAGGGGTAAGAATTTTTCTTGAGGAGGAAGAGCTAAGGGTCAAGTTTATCTGCAAGAGGGGTTAGGCAACATAACCTAACAGAAACAAAGAAATTTGAGGACCACCTTGGAAACGTTCCTCAGTTCTTCAAAGTCTTTCACAGTTTCCAATGGAAAAAAATAACAAAATTGAAGGAATTCTGAATAACTTCTACAATAAAATACAGTTAGCAAGGTCCTATCTTTTGCCTCTTTTATTATATTTTGTTTCAAGGCTATTTGATATAAAATTTTGATTATAGCCCTTAATAATAAGGGTATATTTGTATTTACATGAATATATTTAAATGGTTTAAATAGATCTCTTTTACATAAAGGAACCATGTTTAGAAAATATTTCCCTAACCTTATTATTATTATTGTTTTTTTTTTTTTTTTTTAAGATGGAGTTTCACTCTTATTACCCAGGTTGGAGTGCAATGGCGCGATCTTGGCTCACCGCAACCTCTGCCTCCTGGGTTCAAGCAATTCTCCCAACTCAGCCTCCCGAGTAGCTGGGACTACAGTCTGCTCCACCATGCCCAGCTAATTTTTTTTTTGTATTTTTAGTAGAGATGGGGTTTCACCATGTTGACCAGGATAGTCTCGATCTCTTGACCTAGTGATCCACCCGCCTCGGCCTCCCAAAGTGCTGGGATTATAGGTGTGAGCCACCGGGCCCGGCCCTATTTTTTTAAATTATACTTTAAGTTGTGGGATACATGTGTAGAACGTGCAGGTTTGTGACATAAGTATACACTTGCCATGGTGGTTTGCTGCACCCATCAACCCGCCATCTACATTAGATATTTCTCCTAATGCTATCCTTCTACTAGTTCCTCCAACCCCTGACAGGCCCCGATGTGTGATGTTCCCCTTCCTGTGTTTATGTGTTCTCAGTGTTCAACTCCTACTTATGAGTGAGAACCTGCAGTGTTTGGTTTTCTGTTCCTGTGTTAGTTTGCTGAGAATGATGGTTTCCAGCTTCATCCATGTCCCTGCAAAGGATGTGGACTCATCCTTTTTTATGGCTGCATGGTATTCCATGGTGTATATATGCCACATTTTCTTTATCTGGTCTATCACTGATGTACATTAGGGTTCATTCTAAGTCTTTGCTATTGTGAATAGTGCTGCCATAAACATACATGTGCATGTGTCTTTATAGTAGAATGATTTATAATCCTTTAGGTATATACCTAGTAATGAAATTGCTAGGTCAAATGACGTTTCTGGTTCTAGACCCTTGAGGAATAGCCACACTGTCTTCCACAATGTTTGAATGAATTTACACTCCCATCAACAGTGTAAAAGTGTTCCTATTTCTCCACATGCTCTCCAGCATCTGTTGTTTCCTGACTTTTTAATGATTGCCATTCTAACTGGTGTGAGATGGTATCTCATAGCAGTTTTGATTTCCATTGCTCTAATAATCAGTGATGGTAAGCTTTTTTTTCATATGTTTGTTGGCCACATGAATGTCTTCTTTTGAGAAGTGTCTTTTCATATTCTTCACCCGCTTTTTGATGGGGTTGTTTTTTTCTTGTAAATTTGTTTACATTCCTTGTAGATACTGGATCCTGTACCTTTGTCAGATGGATAGATTGCAAAAATATTTTCCCATTCTGTAGGTTGCCTGTTCACTCTGATGATAGTTTCTTTTGCTGTGCAGAAGCTCTTTAGTTTGATTAGATACCATTTGTCAATTTTGGCGTTTGTTGCCATTGCTTTTGGTGTTTTAGTCATGAGGTCTTTGCCCATGCCCATGGTAGTGAATGGTATTGCCTAGGTTTTCTTCTAGAGTTTTTATTGTTTTAGGTCTTACATTTAAGTCTCCAATCGATCTTGAGTTAATTTTGTATAAGTTGTAAGGAAGGGGTCCAGTCCATTGTTTGCATATGGCTGGTCAGTTTTCCCAAAAACATTTATTAAATAGGGAATTCTTTCTCCATTTCTTGTTTTTGTCAGGTTTTTCAAAGATCAGATGCTTGTAGATGTGTGGCGTTATTTCTGAGGCCTCTGTTCTGTTCCATCAGTCTATATATTTCTTTTGGCACTAGTATCATGCTGTTTTGATTAGTGTAGACTTGTAGTAAAGTTTAAAGTCAGGTACAGTGATGCCTCCAGGTTTGTGTGCTTATGATTATCTTGGCTGTACATGCTCTTTTTGGTTCCATATGAAATTTAAAGTAGTTTTTTTCTAATTCTATGAAGAAAGTCAATGGTAACTTGATGGGATAGCAGTGAATCTATAAATTACTTTGGGTGGTATGACCATTTTTATGATTTTGATTCTCCCTATCCATGAGCATGGGATGCTTTTCCATTTCTTTGTGTCCTCTCTATTTCATTGAGCAGTGGTTTGTAGTTCTCCTTGACGAGGTCCTTTATATTCCTTGAAGGAATTCTGAATAACTTCCACAATAAAATACATTAGCAAGTAAGTTGTATTCCTAGGTATTTCAATTATCTTTGTAGCTATTGTGAATGGGATTTCACTAATGATTTGGCTGTCTGTTTGTTTATTATTGGTGTATAGGAATGCTTGTAATTTTTGCACATTGATTTTGTATCCGGATACTTTGCTGATGTTGCTGATCAGCTCAAGGAGATTTGGGGCTGAGATGATGGGGTTTTCTAAATATACAATCATGTCATCTGCAAACAGAAACAATTTGACTTTCTCTCTTTCTATTTGAATGGCTTTATTTCTTTCCTTGCCTGATTGCCCTGGCCAGAACTTCCAATACTATGTTAAATAGGAGTGGTGAGAGATGGCATCCTTGTCTTGTGCTGATTTTCAAAGGGAATGCTTCAGCTTTTGGCCATTCAGTATCATATTGGCTGTGGCTTTGTCATAAATAGCTCTTATTAATTTGAGGTATGTTCCATCAATACCTAGTTTATTGAGAGTTATTAGCATGAAGGGGTGTTGAATTTTATCAAAGGCATTTTCTGTACCTATTGAGATAATCGTGTGGTTTTTATGCTTGGTTCTGTTTATGTGATGGATTATGTTTACTGATTTGCATATGTTGAACCAGCCTTGCATCCCATGGATGAAGACAACTTGTTTCTGGTGGATAAGTTTTTGATGTGCTTCTGGATTCAGTTTGCCAGTATTTTATTGAGGATTTTTGCATCGATGTTCATCAGGGATATTGGCCTGAAATTTTATTTTTTTTGTTGTGTCTCTGCCATGTTTTGGTATCAGGATGATGCTGGTGTCATCAAATGAGTTAGGGAGGAGTCCTTCTTTTTCAGTAGTTTGGAATCGTTTCAGAAGAAATAGTACCAGCTCTTCTTTGTACCTCTGGTAGAATTTGACTGTGAATCCATTTTGGTTGGTAGGGTATTAATTGCTGCCTCAATTTCAGAACTTGTTCTTGGTCTATGGAGGGATTCGAGTTCTTCCTGGTTTAGTCTTGGGATAGTGTATGTGTCCACGAATGTATCCATTTCTTCTAGATTTTCTAGTTTATTTGCATAGAAGTGTTTATAGTACTCTCTGATGGTAGTTTGTGTTTTTGTGGGATCAGGGGTGATATCCCCTTTATCATTTTTATTGTGTCTGTTTGATTCTTCACTCTTTTCTTCTTTATTACTCTGGCTAGCAGTCTATCTATTTTGTTAATCTTTTCAAAAAATCTGCTTTGGATTCATTGATTTTTTTGAAGGGTTTTTCATGTCTCTATCTCCTTCAGTTCTGCTCTGATCTTAGTTATTTCTTGTCTTCCGCTATTTTTTGAATTTGTTTGCTTTTGCTTCTCTAGTTCCTTTGATTGTGATGTTGGGATGTCGATTTTAGATCTTCCCCACTTTCTCCTGTGGGCATTTTAGTGCTATAAATTTCCCTCTAAACACTGCTTTAGCTGTGTCCCAGAGATTCTGGTATGTTGTGTCTTTGTTCTCATTGGTTTCAAAGAACTTATTTATTTTTGCCCTAATTTTGTTATTTACCCAGTAGTCCTACAGAAGCTGTTTGTTCCGTCTCTATATAATTATGCAGTTTTTGTGAGTTTCTTAATCTTGAGATCTAATTTATACTGTGGTTTGAAAGACTTTTTGTTATGATGTCTGGTTTTTTCCATTTGCTAAGAAGTGTTTTACTTCCAATTATGTGGTAAATTTTAAAATAAGTGCAATGTGGTGCTGAGAATAATGTATATTCTGTTGATTTGGGGTGGAGCATTCTGTAGATATCTATTAGTTCTGCTTGGTCCAGAGCTGAGTTCAAGTCCTGAATATCTTTGTTAATTTTCTGTCTCATTGATCTGTCTAATATTGACAGTGGGGTGTTAAAGTCTCCCACTATTATTTTGAGGAAATCTACACCTCTTTGTAGGTCTCTGAGAACTTGCTTTATGAATCTGGGTCTCCTGTATTGGGTGCATATATATTTAGGACATTTGGCTCTTGTTGCATTGATCCCTTTACCATTATGAAATGCCCTTCTTTGTCTTTTTGATCTTTGTTGGTTTAAAGTCTGTTTTATCAGAGACTAGGATTGTAAACCCTGCTTTTCTTTTTTTTCTTTCCATTTGCTTGCTAAATATTCCTCCATCCCTTTTATTTTGAGCCTACGTGTGTCTTTGTATGTGAGATGGGTCTCATGAATAAATTATGCTTATGGGTCTTGACTCTCTATCCAATTCACCAGTCTGTGTCTTTTAATTGGGGCATTCAGCCCATTTACACTTAAGGTTAATGTTGTTTTGTGTGAATTTGATCCTGTCATTATGATGCTAACTGGTTATTTTGCCTGTTAGTTGATGCAGTTTCTTCATAGTGTTGGTGGTCTTCACAATTTGGCATGTTTTTGCAGTGGCTGGTACTGTTGTTCCTTTTCATATTTAGTACTTCTTTCAGGAGCTCTTGTAAGACAGGCCTGGTGGTGACAAAATCTCTCAGAATGTACTTATCTCTAAAGGATTTTATTTCTCCTTTACTTATGAAGCTTAGTTTGGCTGGATATGAAACTTTGGATTGAAAAATCTTTTCCTTAAGAATGTTGAATATCGGCCCCCACTGTCTTCTGGCTTGTAAGGTTTCTTTAGAGAGATTTGCTGTTAGTCTGATGGGATTCCCTTTGTGGGTAACCCGACCTTTCTCTCTGGCTGCCCTTATCATTTTTTCCTTGATTTCAACCTTGGTGAATCTGACGATCATGAGTCTTGGGGTTACTCTTCTCAAGGAGTATCTTGTGGTGTTTTCTGTATTTCCTGACTTTGAATGATGGTCTGGCATGGTAGGCTGGGGAAGTTCTCCTGGATAATATCCTGAGGAGTGTTTTCCAGCTTGGTTTCATTTTCCCCTTCACTTTCAGTTACACCAACCAAACATAGGTATGGTCTTTCCACATAGTCTCATATTTCTTGGAGGCTTGTTCATTCCTTTTTATTCTTTTTTCTCTAATCTTGTCTTCATGATTTATTTCATTAAGTTGATCTTTGATCTTTTATATCTTTTCTTCCACTTGATTGATTTAGCTATTGATACTCGTGTATGCTTCACGACATTCTCATGCTGTGTTTTTCAGCTCCATCAAGTCGTTTATGTTCTTCTCTAAACTGATTATTCTAGTTAACAATTTCTCTAATGTTTTTTCAAGGTTCTTAGCTTCCTTGCATTGGATTAGAACATGTTCCTTTAGCTTGAAGGAGAATGTTTGTTATTATCCACCTTCTGAAGCCTACTTAAGTCAATTCATCAATCTCATTCTCCATCCAGTTCTATTCCCTTGCTGGCAAGGAGTTGTGATCCTTTGCAGGAGAAGAGATGTTTTGGTTTTGGAATTTTCAGCCTTTTTGCAGATTTTTCCTCATCTTCATGGATTTATCTACCTTTGGTTTTTGATGTTGGTGACCTTCAGATGAGGTTTCTATGTGGACATCCTTTTTGTTGATGTGGATGGTATACCTTTCTGTTTGTTAGTTTTCCTTCTAACAGTTAGACCCCTCTGTTGCTGGTCTGCTGGAGTTTGCTGGAGGTCCACTCCAGACTCTGTTTGTCTGGGTTATCACCAGCAGAGGCTACAGAACAGCAAAGATTGCGTCTGTTCCTTTCTCTGGAAGCTTCATCCCGGAGGGGCACCTGCCAGATGCTAGCTGGAGCTCTCCTGTATGAGGTGTCTGTCGACTCCTGCTGGGAGGTGTCTTCCCATTGGGAGGCATGGGGGTCAGGGGCCCATTTGAGCAGGCAATCTGTCCCTTAGCAGAGCTTGAGTGCTGTGCTGGGAGATCTGTTGCTCTCTTCAGAGTGGCAGGAAGAAAGGTTTAAGTCTGCTGAAGCTGTGCCCACAGCTGCCCCTTTTCCCAGGTGCTCTGTCCCAGGGAGATGAGAGTTTAATCTGTAAGTCCCTGAGTGGAGCTGCTGCCTGTCTTTCAGAGATACCCTATCTAGAGGGGAGAAATCTAGAAAGGCAATGGGCTCCACCCAATTTGAACTTTCTGGTGGCTTTATTTACACTGTGAGGGGAAAACCACCTCCTCAACCCTCAGTAATGTTGGGTACCCCTTCCTCCACCAAACTGGAGTGTCCCAGGTCGACTTCAAACTGCTGTGCTGGCAGCAAGAATTTCAAACCAGTGGATCTTAGCTTTCTGGGCTCTGTAGGGGTGGGATCTGCTAAGTTAGACCATTGGGGTCCCTGGCTTCAGCCCCCTTTCCCAGGAAGTGAACGATTCTGTCTTGCTGGCATTCCAGGCACCACTGGGGTAAGAAAACTATCTCCTGCAGCTAGCTTGGTGTCTGCCCAAATGGCCACCCAATTTTGTGCTTGAAACCCAGGGCCCTGGTGATGTAGGCACCTGAGAAAATCTCCTGGTCTTTGGGTTGTGAAGACTATAGGAAAAGTGCAGTATCTGCGCCAGAATGCACCATTCCTCATGGCACAGTCCCTCATGACTTCCCTTGGCTAGGGGAGGGAGTTTCCCAATCTCTTGCACTTCCCAGGTGAGACGACATCCCATCCTCCTTTGGCTTGCCCTCTGTGGGCTCAACCCACTGTGTACCCAGTCCTAATGAGATGAGCCAGATACTTCAGTTGGAAATGTAGAAATCAGCCTCCTTTTGCATTGATCTCACTGGGAGCTGCAGACCAGAGCTGTTCTTATTAGGCCATCTTGCCAGCCACCTCCCATAGCCTTATTTTAAATGGAGGTGCCAAGAGTAGCAATTTTAAAAGTATATGCAGCAATATATTTTTATAGATGCTTCACTATTTGCTATCTAAAGTCCTCTGATAAATGATCGTACCTCTCATTAAATCCAAAGGAAGAAGTAAAGCACAACGGCATATGTGGTTTCATTTTTTTTTAAAAGATATCTCAAAGTTATTACACCCTATAACCTTCATGTAAAATATATTTATAGTGAGTATGAGTCAAAGATTGAAGTGTTCTGGAATTCATAGTAGCACAGTTGGTATACAATTGAGTTGGATGTCAAAATAGATATCCAAACTAGATAAATATTATATATTATATTGAAACTATTGCAAGGAGAAAACCAGAAACACAAAAGACACTTCTTTGGCAGCCAATACTGATATTGATATAAGAAGGAATTTCACCAACACTGGGCTCTAGAATTGAATGAGATGTTAACGTTTGAATACTAATAAAGAAATCATGAGCAAGTTAAAAATGTTGGCAGCTTAAATATCTGGTAGAATAAATGTGGTCCTGTCTGACAGAAGGCTTGAGAGATGAAAAATAGGAGAAAGAAGATGTTTAATAGACATGCCATAGATTCTAAGTGAAATAAAATATTCTATTTAAGCAAAAGTTCTGGAATATTAGTAGTTGAAGCAAGAAGAAAAAAATGACTTAAGAGTAGATCGACGCCCTAGAAGAAAACCTAGGCAAAACCACTCAGGACATACACATAGGCAAGGATTTCATGACTAAAACACCAAAAGAATTGGCAACAAAGGCCAAAATAGACTATTAATGAGATCTAATTAAACTCCAGAGTTTCTGCACAGCAAAAGAAACAATTATTAGAGTGAACTGGCAACCAACAGAATGGGAAAAAGTTTTTGCAATCTACGCATCTGATAAAGGGCTAATATCCAGAATATACAAAGAACTAAAACAGATTTACAAGAAAAAAACAAACCCATTCAAAAGTGGGTGAAGGATATGAAGAGACACTTTTCAAAAAAAGACATATATGAGGCCAAGAAACATATGAAAAAATGCTTATGATCACTGGTCATTAGAGAAATGCAAATCAAAACCACATTGAGATACCATCTCATGCCAGTTAGAATGGCAATCATTAAAAAATCTGGAGACAACAGATGCTGGAAAAGATGTGGAGAAATAAGAATACTTTTATTACACTGTTGGTGGGAGCATAAATTAATTTAACCATTGTGGAAGACCGTGTGGTGATTCCTCAAGGACCTAGAAATAGAAATTCCATTTTACCCATCAATCTCGTTACTGGGTTCCCAAAGGAATATATATACCCAAAGGATTATAAATCATTCTATTATAAAGACACATGCACACATATGTTTATTGAGGCACTGTTTACAATAGCAAAGACCTGGAACCAACCCAAACGTCCATTGATGATAGACTGGACAAGGAAAATGTGGCACATATACACCATGGAATACTATGCAGCCATCAAAAACCATGAGTTCATGTCCTTTGTAGGGACATGGATGAATCTGGAAACCATCATTCTCAGCAAACTGACACAAGAACAGAAAATCAAACACTGCATGTTCTTACTCATAGGCGGGTGTTGAACAATGAGAACACATGGACACAGGGAGGAGAGAATCACACACAGGGGTCTGTTGAGGAGGCTAGGGGAGGGACAGTGGTGGGAGGGGAGGTTGGGGAGGGATAACATGGGGAGAAATGCCAAATATAGATGGCGGGGAAATGGAGGCAGCAAACCACGTTGCATTTATGTACCTATACAACAATCCTGCATGATCCGCACATGTACCCCAGAATCTAAAGTACAATAAAAAAAGAGTAGATCTATAGTCTTCTGTTAGTCTACTCTGCCTTTTATTTACTTTATTTATTTTCTGTTTTGAGACAGAATCTCATTCTGTCACCCAGACTATAGTCCAATTGTGCAATCAGAGCTCAATGCAGCTTCCAACTCCTGGGCTCAAGTGATCCTCTTGCCCTGTCTCAGCCTCTCCAGCAGCTGGGACTACAGGGGTATGCCACCTCACCTGACTAATTTCTAATTTTTTTATGGAGATGAGGTTTCACTCTGTTGCCCAGGCTGGTCTTGAACCCTTGCCTTCAAGAAATCCTCCAGTCTCAGCCTCCTAAAGTTCTGGGATTACAGGAGTGAGCCGCCACACCCAGCTCTGTTCTCTTTCTTCATCATCTCTCAGACCCACCTTTCTAGTTACATTCTTCTCACAGTCTTCAATTTTATATTAGTGGCCTCAGGCACAGCCTTTTGGGATGCCAACAGTCTTTGAAGATTTCTCTCCATCTGTCTCACCTTGTAACATTTCAACAGGTACACATTTTCCAACACATGAGATTGAAATTTCTGTCAGGTAACATGAAAGCAAGAGTGATTTCTCTGTATCAAGAATCCTGAGTTAACAGAGGAGTATTTTACTCAGTTTCAGCAAGAATATTACAAAAAATTGTGAGTTATTTATTGTCAGCATAACATCTCAGGAGGCACGCAATAGAGCTTTTTCTTATATTGGTGGTAGTCACATTGATGGAACCCTTGACTAAGATGGTGTAGGGGAGGCAAAATGTTACCTCTTCCCTCTTAGGGTTTTTCAGTGTACCTAATAAATAAACTGACATAAGACAGATTCATAGAGAAAAACATACAGATATATTTCATAAAAGTTTTACATAACAGGAGTCTGCATAAGAAAATGATGACCCAAAGAAGGAGCAAAACCTAAATGTTTTTATTAGATTGAAAAAGAGGCAATTGTGGAAAAGTAAGTAGACTAGATGGGGCGGGGGATGTTGCTAAAGAAAGATAAGAATTATTTTAACAAGGTCTGTTTGCACAGAATTCTCTCAATCTCAACTTCATGTCCTTGATGATAAGAATGTTAGTTTCCTTCTGGTATAGGCAAGACATCTTCCATATGGGGGTTTTATCTCCGACTTTCAGGAAGAATAAAAAGAGGATCAGAGTGTCCTTCCTGCACCTGACATTTATTTTTAAAGTCTCTTTAACTCAAAGGAATCTTGACACTAAAGTGGCATATTTAGGGTGGCATATTCTGCCACCCTTCATGGTATCTGTCAGGTTTCTCCACGGTAAAATTGTTATTTTTCTCTTAGTAATTAATAAGCAATTGGTGGGGACGTTCTTTTTGACACTCTGAAATAGCCTCTTCATCAAATTTTCACCCACTCATTTAAAATCCATTGACTGTTAATGCTAGATTATTAACTCCATTATGATGTTACATGTATTAGTTGGCATTTTACTGTAAGAAAGAGCTTTCTTTCTCTTTTTGTCTTTCTGTATGAACTCAGGGACTCTCATTTTACTCAATGAGTTATAAATGATTATCACTACATTTTTTTTTTTTAGCTCAAATGTCCAGTTTGGTCAGTGGGATCCCCTTTACATCTTTAAATCCTGGATTGTCCTGATATGTTCAGGTCATTTTGTGAGGATGTCCTTATTTTCTGGGGAAAAAGATGCCTTAGAAACCATTTTCTTTTACTGAGATGTCCTAGAATTCAGCCATCCTTGCCACTTCAAGTTAAAGGGGACTAGGCTTTGGTGGATCTTCTCTGTCCCCTTCCTCCTTGATTTTATGCTGTGTTTCAGCCAGGAGAATCATAAACCTGTGCCCTCTCTGCCTCCATCATTATGAAACATTTCCACTCAATCTAGCAGATTCCTTAAAAACTCTGGAAGATTTTTTACAGCTTTTTTTTTTTTTTTTTAAAGACAGAGGCTCACTGTGTGATAGAGGCTGAAGTGCAGCGGTGTGATCTCAGCTCACTGCAACCTCCACCTCCTGGGTTCAAGTGATTCTCCTGCCTCAGTCTCCCAAGTAGCTGGGACTACAGGCATGTGCCATGACGCCCAGCTAATTTTTTGTATTTTTAGTAGAGACGGGGTTTCACTGTATTAGCCAGGTTGGTCTTGGTGTCCTGACCTTGTGATCTGCCCGCCTTGGCCTCTCAAATGCTGGTATTACAGGCATGAGCCACCGTGCCCAGCCTAGCTTTCTTTAAGTTCTTAGAAGACACACTTTAGTTGCTTCATATTCTATCAGTCTAAACGTGAAGGCAGTTAGACAACCTTGCTCATAATGGCCTTTCTACCACTGCAAACCAATTAGAATCCATCTGTGACTGTCTAGTAGATTATTTTGTTCAGGTAAGCATTTATTTTTTATTTTAAAAAATAGTTACATTCTTTATTATTAAGGTCCCAGCAGGACACTGGATTCATTACAGGTGGTTCACATGAAAAGTTTTTAAAATAGAAACAACAGATATAGTGTGAACAGGGATAAGAAACCAAACGAGTTGGTCAGATATCAAAATATCAGCAAAATTAGGAAGACGTGGCCACTCCAAGGGCGAAAGGGACACAGGAATGACCCAGAGTGATGTTGGATCACCGGAATGAGGACCATGGAAAAGGACTCTCTGATAAAGGCATAACTGAAACAGGACACAGTCACTGCCACGGTTGTGGCACCAAAGCAGGAAGGAAAAGGAGAGTAAGTGTTCCCACCCTCTTTTGTTGGTGAGCTTGTGGGCCAAACCCAACTGAAGTTCAGACGGCAGGAGAGCTGAGGACATGAATCCACAGTAATTACCTCTGGGAGCATAGAGAGGCAAGACAAAGGAGGAAAATGGATTTGGTGGGTAATAAAAGAAAGAGTTGGTACAAATGCCCACTGTGGGGGCGGCTAATCTCTCAGTGCAGCCTCTTCTTCAGCAAGATTGTAGAGGCTGAGCTTTCTATGCTCAAGGTCTATCTCAAAAATACAATTTTAATTTGGTTCAAAAGATTCTGCCATACACAGGTGGTATTATATTTATTTTATTAAAAAGAGATTGTACCTCTTTTCTGCTCTGGAAAAATCCAATTTTTTATTCCACTGAGAGGAAGGATGTCAGGTGCATATTTGGGTAAGGCAGTCATAAACAAGTCTACATTCAGCTTATACAATCTAACCCTGTTAGAGGCTATCGGTTAGGAAATTTTCAAAGGGACTGAAGTTTATCATGAGAGAACAAAGAAGCAAAAGTCATGCTACATAATAAAAATGGAAATTAGCTTAAATTCTCAATTCTGTTTCCTGAGCCAATGAACATAAAGCTCATGTTCTGCACATCTGTTTGCGGAGATGGATCTGTAGTTATGTTAGGGTAAACTAAAATAAACCCCAGATACGTTTCTAAGGTCATCCTCAAAACTGAAAACACATATCTTGGTTTCTCCAAGGGCAGATTTAGGGGATGTACTACTTGGGGTTTTTGTGCAGGTTGTGATTTTCTCATTTTTACAAGAACTATAAAATCACAGTGTTTTCCCATTATATTTTCCTTTTGAAGCTTGGCTAGCAAACTGTACTGATCTGGTGCCAATTTTACATCCACGAGATATCTAAGGCCAAATGTCTGCATTTTTGAAAATTTAATTATAAAGAAAAGAAGAACTTATAAAAAATCTGCTACCAATAGGAATGTTTTCATTACATAGATTTTCATCCAATTATGAGCCAAAGCAGCTTTTTCTTTTCTGATTCTTTTTCTTTTCCTGAACGATTTTGCTGCTGTGTTTACAGCCTGGTACTGCCGCACTGTGCTAGCACAGGGAGACGAGGAAGCAGACGTGACCAGACACAAAGGTGATAAAAACTCGTCTCATTTCAATGTTCAACCAGAGTGGAATGCAAATAGCAAGCAGTGCATGACAAAAAGTAAATTAGATCTTTAAAATCCTTTTGTAAAAAATAATCTTAGATGGTATTGGCAGCTCAGGTAAGGCTTTTTCTATAAATATAGGATTTTTAGCTCAGCAAAATCCCCTTAAAAGCCAGATAAGGGATAATATAACTTTGTCCGTTCACTATTAATGACATTTCTTCCTTTTCCACGCTGGCTTTTAAACACACAAACACATATACACATCTATATTTCTCTCTTTGCTTCTCCTTTTTGTATTGTTTAATTATACATTTTCATAGCAAGTAGTTTTGCATACCTACTATTTTAAGATGCTACTGGAAGTTCAGAGGCCAACAAGATACAAAATGTAGTCTGTGGGTGAACACAAGTTGCCTGGGGAAGCCATCCTAGAGATAAAATAATCAGCCAGTCCAATATAGCAAAATGCTTGAATACAAATACAAATAAAGTGCTTGGAGCACCAGGAAGAAAGTAATGAGCTCTGTCTTTTGAAATTGAAGAACGTGTCCAGAAAACACACATCAGAACCAGATTATGCATGAAAAATCAAATGAAAGAAATTGGAAAAATACATACATTCCAGGCAGAAGAAACAGATTATTTAAATACACCATGATAAAGTTTATTCAAATTTGCATCAATTTAGTTAATTTTCAGATGCTATCATAACTTAAAAAGTGTATAAAGAGTGGCTCTTTATACTCCCTTGAGTTGAGGTCAGTGGAATTTGGGGACTAACGTTGAGATATACATTGGGGTAGACTCACGTTTGAGTTTTGTCCCACCCTTGAATCAGCTGACAGCTAAGAATTTTAGTGTTCTAATATCTGAAATGACGGAAAGACTACTTCATCAGAAGGCTCATTTCATGTTCACTAAGTGGCACAGCCTGTAAAAGTGCAGGGCACTTGAAAGACCCTTGAAAGCTGACTTATTTATAAATGAAGTTGTAGCTTGATGTAATGTGATTAGCACAGGCTTCGGACTCAGGTCACCTTAGATTTAAAATCTTGCACTTATTAGCTGAGTCACCTAGGCAAGTTAACTAACTCCTCCGAATGTCAGTATTTCCATCTGTAAGATGAACACAATGGAGCTCAGTAGCACTGTTGGGAAGACTGAAAATACTGAATGGAGATTAGGCTGCTAGCGAACTATCTAGCCCATATCAGCTACTCAATTCATGACTAATGAGAAAATAATGTAGAAAAGAAAATGTATTTTTATTAAATCTTGAGGCAGGAATGGGGGCAATATTACACTTATATGAGAAATGATATTCCACTTTTTCAGGAATCTACATTATCCTGATGCCTTTCCAAAACAGTATTTTGCAGCACCCAACACTTCTGAGATGGCATTAACATCTGTCTTCTGCATTTCACAGTTTGTTGGGAAGTCAGTGTTGAGCAGTGTGATATGTGTCAAGTGGAGGGTAGACATAAAGGGAGGTAGACAGGAAAGTGAGTTCCCATTTTTGCCATTCTAGAACCTTCTTCCTCTATTCTCAACTTCAAAAGAACAGGTTTCTGATATAAGAACACAATGGTTATGGTATGGCTGGTTCTTCGGCATTCACCTGAGTTAGATTAAAATCAGGGTGAGAATTTTCTCTTCTGTTTTCTTCCTGGAGCAGGTCCCTTTGTCTCCAGCAACCACGCTCAAGCTGAGCATGTCAGCAGCCGCACAGGGAGATTTGTGATCTGAAGCTCAGGCTTAAAGTTGTTTACTGTTGAGTATATTCAAGCATCATTGCATTTTCTTCTCTCTTTAATATGTTACTGGCAGTCGGATGGCTTAAAGCATCTCTGTCCAAATGAAATCTTTTTTTTTTGCTTTGTTCTCCCTTCCCTCTGCCTCAGACACATGGCCACCTGGCATATGCTGTGTGTTCTCTGTGCAGAGACTGCCAGCAAGCAAACAAAGCCCTTGTGGACTCGCATGGGCAGAGCAGCCTTGGTGGCTGTGAATTCAGTCAAACCACTGGTCATTCGGTCACACATTCAGATCAAATGGTTTCTTTGACTGAATTAACTGTAGGAACAGTAGATCCTGTCATGTATAGACACAGAAAAGAAGGGTAGTAATTCACGAGTTTCCTTTCAATGCCCCACATCGAAGAAAGACAATTCCTTGACAACTTTGATATTTAAAAAATTCAAATTAGATAATTATTGGCCTAACACTATCCAATTACTTGAGAAATTGCAGAGAGAAGGGGGAGGGGACCAAAATAGTTGGTAGTTCCTATATCTCCTTAGAAATATCAAGGATTTTTAGAAAGCTTTGTAATAACCTATTCTAGACATAACAAGAAGTATTCAAAATTAGTATATTCCAGGAGGAAATTTCCCTATATATTTAAATTATAATGAAAACCATTAGGAAAGAAAAAGGAACAAATGTGCAAATAAAAGTAGCTAACAGAATTTTTTAAAGTGGCAGCCAACATATTTTTGCATTCCTTTTTCTCAAGGTGATACTTTATACAGCACAGTTTATTTTCCACAAATAAAAAACATAATAGAGGGCATAAAAGATTCAGTGTCATAATTCCCTTGGCTTTCTAAATGTACATTTCATCATTTGAACAACAGTATTTTGGGGGGAACTTTAAATACACAATTGTTGCTAATTTTGCTAAAAATAATTTGTTGGCAAACATGGTATGGCTCACTACGTTTAGCATAAAATGGTGTATTTACTGTTAAAATCAGGGAGCGCTTCCTCAAGCTGGCTTTTTTTTTTTTTCCATGTGAAGTAAGATTAAACAGCAAGGGCCACTGAGCTATAAGAACCCAATGAGCTACATGCTATAGTACCAGGTCTTCAAAAAGCATAGTGTCCAGATTTGAGATTGTGACTAGCCTTCATAAGATAAACCATAGACTGGCAAACTTGACATACACCATAGTCTTATTAACTAGTCACCTGTAGTTAGATCCATTCAAAATTTGTTGATTACCCAAATGAACCACACCCTCAATTGAGTGGTAGAGTTTCAAAATAGATAATGAAGGGCCCCACTTTCAGTAAACTTATCTGGATTATACAAGAGAAGCAAATTAATGGCACAAGGTAACAACAGATAGGAGGTGCCCAATCAATGGGTTCTTTGACTCATATCTCTCTCCATTGTCTTTCCACTTTTCCTTACTTATTTTCTCTAACCAGGTACCTAATTATGTAGATTATGTCTCCTAAAATTTTATATACTCTGAATTTCAATTATCCAAATTTAGATCGTCAAAATCATTCTTCTATACTGTCTGTATTTGATTTAATTTTTTGGCCTTAATTTGCCAGGGTATTAATGTCAATGTCTATAACTATATTTATATAAAAACGATAGCAAAATCATGTATTTATCTTTTAATATATCCATATTTCCTAGAGAAAAATAATTGTATGTGAACTTCCTTGATATTTTCCCAAGCTAACTTTTCTACTTAATTTATTATGTTTTCCTTGCCTTGTCTGATATAGTATATATGTGTGTGTGTGTGTGTGTGTGTGTGTGTGTGTGTGAAGACAATCTTTCAATATATTCATACTTTATTTCTAAAAGATAATATATGAATGTATACTTTTTTTTTTTTTTTTTTTTTTTTTTTTTTTTTTAATATTTTATTGCACTTTAGGTTCTGGGGTACATGTGAAGACATGCAGGATTGTTGCATAGGTACATACACGGCAATGTGGTTTGCTGCCTCCATCCCTGTCACCTATATCTGGCATTTCTCCCCATGATATCCCTCCCCAACTCCCTATCCCATGCTGTCCCTCTTCTAGTCCCACCCAACAGACCCCAGTGTGTGATGCTCCCCTCCTATGTCCATTGTTCTCATTATTCAACACCCACCTATGAGTGAGAACATGTGGTGTTTGATTTTCTGTTCTTGTGTCAGTTTGCTGAGAATGATGGTTTCCAGATTCATCTATTTCCCTACAAAGGACACGAACTCATCGTTTTTGATGGCTGCATAGTATTCCATGGTGTATATGTGCCACATTTTCCCTGTCCACTCTATCATCGATAGGCATTTGAGTTGGTTCCAGGTCCTTCCTATTGTAAACAGTGCCGCAATGAACATACATATGCATGTATCTTTATAATAGAACGCTTTATAATCCTTTGGATATATACCCAGTAATGGGATTGCTGGGTCAAATGGAATTTCTATTTCTAGGTCTTTGAGGAATCGCCACACTGTCTTCCACAATGGTTGAACTAATTTATATTCCCACCAACACGGTAAAAGTGTTCCCATTTCACTGCATACTCTCCAGCATCTGTTGTCTCCACATTTTTTAATGGTCACCATTCTAATTGGCATCAGGGTATCTCAATGCAGTTTTGATTTGCATTTCTTTAATGACCACTGATGATGAGCATTTTTTCATAAGTTTTTTGGCCTCATATGTTTTATTTTGAAAAGTGCCTGTTCATATCCTTTGCCCACTTTTGAATGGGTTTGTTTGTTTTTTTCTTGTAAATCTGTTTTAGTTCTTTGTAGATTCTGGATATTAGCCCTTTGTCAGAAGGGTAGATTGCAAAAATTTTTTCCCATTCTGTTGGATACTGGTTCACTCTAATGATGGTTTCTTTTGCTGTGCAGAAACTCTGGAGTTTAATTAGATCCCATTTGTCTATTTTGGCCTTTGTTGCCAATTCTTTTGGTGTTTTAGTCATGAATTCCTTGCCTATGCCTATGTCCTGAATGCTTTTGCCTAGGTTTTCTTCTAGGGTTTTTATGGTGTTAGGTCTTATGTTTAAGCCGCTAATCCATCTGGAGTTAATTTTAGTGTAAGGTGTCAGGAAAGGGTCTAGTTTCTGCTTTCTGCACATGGCTAGCCAGTTTTCCTAACACCATTTATTAAACAGGGAATCCTTTCCCCATTGCTTGTCTTCGTCAAGTTTGTCAAAGATCAGATGGCTGTAGATGTGTGGTGTTGCCTCTGAGGCATCTGCTTTGTTCCATTGGTCCATATCTCTGTTTTGGTACCAGTAACATACGGTTTTGATTACCATTGACGCCTCTAGCTTTGTTGTTTTTGCTTAGGATTGTCTTGGCTGTGCGGGCTCACTTTTGGCTCCATATGAAGTTTAAGGTGGTTTTTTCCAGTTCAGTGAAGAGGGACATAGGTAGCTTGATGGGGATAGTGTTGAATCTATAAATTACTTTGGGCACTGCGGCCATTTTCACAATATTGATTCTTCCTAATCATGAGCATGGAATGTTTCTCCATCTGTTTGTGTCTTCTCTTATTTTGTTGAGCAGTGGTTTGTAGTTCTCCTTGAAGAGGTCCTTTACCTTCTTTGTTAGTTGTACTCCTAGGTATTTTATTCTCTTTGTAGCAATTGTGAATGGCAGTTCATTCTTGATTTGGCTCTCTGTTAGTCTGTTATTGGTGTATAGGAATTCTTGTGATTTCTTCACTTTGATTTTGTATCCTGAGACTTGCTGAAGTTGCTTATCAGTTTCAGGAGATTTTGGGCTGAGATGATGGGGTCTTCTAAATATACAATCATGTTGTCTGCAAAGAGAGACAATTTGACTTCCTCCTTTCCTAATTGAATACCATTTATTTCTTTTTCTTGCCTGATTGCTCTGGCTAAAACTTCAAATACTGTATTGAATAGGAGTGGTGACAGAGGGCATCCTTGTCTAGTGCCGGATTTCAAAGGGACTGCTTTCAGTTTTTGCCCATTCAGTATGATACTGGGTGTTGTTATGTTGTAAATAGTTTTTATTATTTTGAGATATGTTCCATCAATACCTAGTTTATTGAGAGATTTTAGCATAAAGTGCTGTTCAATTTTGTCAAAGGCCTTCTCTGCATCTATTGAGATAATCATGTGGTTTTTGTCTTTGGTTCTGTTTATGTGGTGGATTACATTTATAGACTTGTGTATGTTGAACCAGTCTTGCATTCCCGGGATGGAGCCTACTCGATCGTGATGGATAAGCTTTTTGATGTGATGTTGCAATCAGTTTGCCAGTATTTTATTGAAGATTTTTGCATCTATGTTCATCATGGATATTGGCCTGCAGTTTTCTTTTCTTGTTGCATCTTTGCCAGGTTTTGGCATCAGGATGCTGTTGGCCTCATAAAATGATTTGTGAAGGATTCCCTCTTTTTGGATTGTTTGGAATAGTTTCAGAAGGAGTGGGACCACCTCCTCTTTGTACGTCTAGTGGAATTCAGCTCTGAACTCATCTGGACCTGGGCTTTTTTTGGGTGGTAGGCTATTAATTGCTGCCTCAACTTTAGACCTTGTTATTTGTCTATTCAGGGTTTCAACTTCTTCCTGGTTTAGGCTTGGGAGGGTGCAAATGTCCGGGAATTTATCCATTTCTTTCAGGTTTACTGGTTTATGTGCATAAAGTTGTTTGTAGTAATCTCTGATGGTAGTTTGTATTTCTGTGGAATCTGTGGTGATATCCCCTTTATCATTTTTTATTGCATCTATTTGATTATTCTCCCTTTTCTTTTTTATTAATCTGGCTTTTGGTCTATCTATTTTGTTGATCTTTTCAAAAAACCAGCTCCTGGATTTATTAATTTTTTGAAGGGTTTTTTGTTTCTCTATCTCCTTCAGTTCTGCTCTGATCCTAGTTATTTCTTGTCTTCTGCTAGGTTTTGAGTTTTATTGATCTTGCTCCTCTAGCTCTTTCAATTTGGATGATAGGGTGTCGATTTTAGATCTTTCCTTGCTTCTCATGTGGGCATTTATTGCTATGAATTTTCCTCTAGACACTGCTTTAAATGTATCCCGGAGATTCTGGTACATCGTGTCTTCATTCTCATTGATTTCCAAGGACATCTTCATTTCTGCCTTCATTTCATTGTTTATCCAGTCAACTTTCAAGAGCCAGTTGTTCAGGTTCCATGAAGTTGTGCGGTTCCGAGTTAGTTTCTTAAAACTGAGTTCTAACTTGATTGCACTGTGGTCTGAGAGACTGTTATGATTTCCGTTCTTTTGCATTTGCTGAGGAGTGATTTACTTCCAATTATGTGGTCAATTTTAGAGTAGGTGTGATGTGGTGCTGAGAAGAATGTATATTCTGTGGATTTGGGGTGGAGAGTTCTGTAAATGTCTATTAGGTTTGCTAGGTCCAGATCTGATTTCAAGTCCTAGATATCCTTGTTAATTTTCTGTCTCAAAGACCTGTCTAATATTGACAGTGGCATGTTAAAGTCTCCCACTGTTATTGTGTGGGAATCCAAGTGTCTCTGTAGGTCATGAAGAGCTTGCTTTATGTATCTGGGTGCTCCTGTATTGGGTGCGTATATATTTGGGATCCTTAGCTCTTCTTGTTGCATTAATCCTTTTACCATTATGTAATGCCCATCTTTTTTTTTTTTTTTTTTGATCTTTGTGGTTTAAAGTCTATTTTATCAGAGACTAGAACTGCAATTCCTGCTTTTTTTTTTTTTTGCTTTCCATTTGCTTGGTAAATCTTCTTCCATCCCTTTATTTTGAGCCTATGTGTATCCTTGCATGTGAGATGGGTTTTCTGGATACAGCACACCAATGGGTTTGACTTTTTATCCAATTTGCCAGTATGTGTCTTGACTGGGGCTTTTAACCCATTCACATCTAAGGTTAATATTGTAATGTCTGAATTTGATCCTGCCATTTTGATGCTAGGTGGTTGTTTTGCCCATTAGTTGATGCAGTTTCTTCACTGTGTAGATGCTCTTTACCATTTGGTACATTTTTGGAGTGGCTTGTACTGTTTGTTCCTTTCTATATTTAGTGCTTCTTTCAGGAGCTCTTGTAAGGCAGGCCTGGTGGTGATGAAATCTCTGAGCAATTGCTTGTTCATAAAGGATTTTATTTCTCCTTTGCCTAGGAATCTTAGTTTGGCTGGATATGAAATTCTATGTTGAAAGTTCTTTTCTTTAAGGATGTTGAATATTGGCCCGACTGTATTCTGGTTTGTAGGGTTTCTGCCACGAGATCTGATGTGAGTTTGATGGGCTTCCCTTTGTGGGTAACCTGACCTTTCTCTGTGGCTGCGCTTTGCATTTTCTTCTTCATTTCAACCCTGGCAAATCTGACAATTATGTGCCCTGGGGTTGCTCTTCTTGAGGAATACCTTTGTGGTGTTCTCTGTATTTCCTGGATTTGAATATTGACCTGTCTTGCTAGGTTGGGGAAATTCTCCTGGATAATATCCTGAAGAGTATTTTCCAGCTTGGATTCATTCTCTCCATCACATTCAGGTTCACCTATAAAACATAGATTAGGTCTTTTCATATAATCCCATATTTCTTGGAGGCTTTGTTCATTTCTTTTTACTTTTTTTTCTCTAATCTTGCCTTCTCATTTGATTTCATTGTGTTGGTTTTCAATCTCTGATATCCTTTCTTCTGCTTGGTTGATTTAGCTATTGCAACTTGTGTATGCTTCATGAAGTTCTCCTGTTGTCTTTTTCAGCTCCATCAATTCACTTATATTTTTCTCTAAGCTGTTTATTCTTATTAGCATTTCATCAAACCTTTTTCAAGGTTCTTAGTTTCTTTGCATTGGGTTAGAACATGTTCTTTTAGTTCAGAGAAGTTTGTTATTACCCACTTTCTGAAGACTGTTTCTGTCAATTCATCAGACTCATTCTCCATCCAGCCTTTTCCCTTGCTGGTGAGGAGTTGTGATCCCTTGGAGAAAGAGAGGTGTTCTGGTTTGTTTTCATCCTTTCTGCACTGGTTTCTTCTCATCTTTGTGGATTTATCTACCTGTGGTCTTTGTAGTTGGTGACTTTCAGATGGGGTCTCTGAGTGGACATCCTTTTTGTTGATGATGAAGTTACTTCTTTCCATTTTTTAGTTTTCCTTCTAACAGTCAGGACCCTCTGCTGTAGTACTGTTGGAGATCCACTCCAGATCCTTCTTGCCTGGGTATCACCTGCAGCGGCCTCTGCATTCTCACTGGGAACTGCACTCCAGAGCTGTTCCTATTCGGCCATCTTGGATGGTCTCCTGAATGTATACTTTTTAACTGGATATTCATGACCTTCAAGAATCTATTCTCTAAGGTAACTTTTCTACCTTATTTATTATAATTTTTCTTGCACTTATTCTCTGTTCAAACCAGTTCCTCATACACAGCAAATATTTTTTCAACTTTCTATTACTGATCATGCAATTCCCCAAGCTAAATGTTTTCACCCTTCCATTTTCATGTTTGCAAATTCTATCCATTCCTGTATGATTGGCTCAAGTGCAGCATATACCATAAAGTTTTTCCTGTTTTTCTCATCTTGATATAACCTCTCTAAACTCATATCTAACCATTATTAGGGATATAGGGTTTTCCATATTCTGCCTTGTGTTATTTCCTTACAATTGGATTTTTAGTTAAATAGTTATTGAGTATCTACTGCATGTTCAGCATTGCACTAAGAACTTGGGACATGGACATGAAAAAAACCTCATATTGTCTCTACCATGAAGAAGTTCACAAACTAGTGGTGAGAGAGAGATAATAAATACAATATCATATTGAAAGGTGGTGAAAGCATATAACAACAGATACTGTTATGTAGATAAATGGCCATATTATTATCTGAGGCATTACGAAATATATGACAGGAGAAAGATGCTTGGACTGAGAATGAAGGATGAACAAGAGTTCACAGTGAACCACACAGGGTATACAGTGGGGTGGCACAAGACATTCTAGACAAATGGACACATGCAAAGGCTTGTGCTTAAATACATGTTTGAGGATAACTAAGTAGCTCAGAGTAGCTGGAACTTACATGCCATGGAGAGAAATGATGAGAGCTAAGATGGGAGAGATAGTCAGGAGTGAGACGGCAAAGACCTTACCTTTGAAATGAGAGTTTGGAGCTTAGCTTGAAGGTTATCAGAAAGGGATATTATCAGATGTTTACATTAGAAATGTTATCTTGGAGAAGTTGTGGAATGAAGGGAACCAGTCAGACAATTATTAAGGGGAAAGGGAATGAGATTAATTTCTCATCTAAAACTTGGGTGACAGGGATAAAAGGGTAAAGGCAGTGTATACAGTTGGCAAAGTTGCTAGGTATCTGTCTTTGGGGTGAGTGGGGTTATGTTACTAAGACAGGGCATGTGTGAGAAGGCATAGGTTTGGTACCAGTGGAATTGAGTGAGTTTAGTTTTCACCATTTATCCAGGCATTTGTGTAAATTTATTACTCCTGTTCATAAACTAATAGGTCCTCCAAGGACAAAATTTTATAGTTTTTTTTCTATATATTTACACTGCACATAATCCAGAGTCTTGCACTTGAAGATGAATGAAGAATGAGTAAACTTGCCAAAAAGTTATGTAGGTCTCAAAAACTATTCTGGTCTGCCTGTTTTAAGGCACCTCAAATCAAAAAAAAAAAATCACCTCTCCAACTCCAGAGGCAAAAAGCGTTAAAGGATTTATTCTTTTCTGCCTTAGAGTTTTTTTGTGAACTCAGTGGCTGGCATGATGGTACTCCAGACAAACTGTGTTCTTTTTCTGACAATATGATATCCTCAGAAGGCTCTTACTAACCTAGGTGTCCTTTGAAATAAAAGCAACTATTGTTGATCGGTAATGATTTTGCTAAGCCAGTTCATTAATTTCTGAATCCAAGATCCTGGGAAGTATTGAATGGTTTTAAGTGATAAAAATAGTAATGTGGCAATATCTCAAACCTATAAATGTAGGTTCTCTTACTTGGGACCTCTGAAAACACCAGGGCACCTAAGTTTAAATTCAAAATGCTTTGAAAATATAGATTGTAAAGATTTCCCACATTAAAAAAAATTGTAAGTAACAAAACCAGAAAATTTTTTATTGAGATAATACTACTGCATCATAGAAGTAAAAAATAAGGAAGCAATAGGGGCATAACAAACACAATATGTTTTTCTAGTGTGAGGGCCTCTTGGACCAATGTCATGATTAATTTATGTATCTAATATATTTAATTTTTTAAAACTCTGTTAGATTTTCTTATGTTTGTTTCTGATCTTCTGTAAAAAATGATTGATTTTATTTCTCCTATCAACTCCTCTCTAATTTTAATAGCACTGTAAAATAGCATTTTATTTTCAGTTATTTCTCAGGAGTGAATTGGTGGGATTTCAGTTTCCCAAAAACATCTAATCCAAATTATAATATTTTAAAACATTTTTCTACAAAGCTGCTAATCCAAATAATGATATTTTCTAGTTCAATTTTATGATGCCTGAAAGCTAAAGGCTAGAGAAAATCTTATATAATTAAGCAAATGGAGGCACTTTTTTAGTCAGTGAAAATCATATAATTTGAGAGAAGAAAAAATAATTTATAAAACATTATTGTAGTATTGCATTTTTGGGATTGCTTTTAATAATATTATACTACATTATTATAGTTGGATATAATTGTAATAGGTTTTACAAAGGAATAATATGGTAATTTAACACAATAAAAAAGATTGGAGAAGACACATATAAAATAATATTCATATACACTTCATGTATCATTGTTGTGCTTCGTGCACACACAAATTGTGTGATAGAAAATTCATCAAGAAGTAAGACCAGTTTTGAATCAAGGATATCAAAACAGGTGATATCCATGATGATTGAGGATAATTGGGACAGAATTCCTCTGAGTAGAGCCACCCAAGCTTCTCTTGGCCCACATAATAAAGCAGCTGTTTCAGACCTACAAAGAAGTGAGATGGAGTTTTATTGCCCTAACTGAATCTTGTGTGTATTAACATGATCCATCTCTAGCTGGAAAAAAAAAAAGTTCTGATTTTAGTGGTTTATATAGCTTCATAGGAGATACTGACTTTAAAAAAATTACAAAACACATACTTTCATATATAGGGAACAAGGATGATGTAATCATATAGATTTGAGACTATGTGAGACCATTTATTTAAGGAATGCTGATTCTGACTGCAGTGCAATATTTAAAAGAGTTCTGTCATTTCTTAGAAAAATCATGGTTTCCAGAATGTTCCTGTGGAAAACAAAAATTACACTTAGATTAATGAAAGAAGAAATGTAGTAAGACAATACCAAAATGTCACAGCAGCCAGGCGTATTCCATGTGTTCAGAGGATGTATGGAGATTTCACTGAATGTTGCAATCTTACTCTCCACAGCTTCATTCAATCTGCATTTTGAGACAGGGCCATAGTCATCCTTCCCTTCCTGTTACGGGAAATATTTGGGTATCAAATCCTTCTTGGATAGGAGAGCAAACATTCCACTGTTATATTTTTGATTGTGCAGATATTTTCACTGTATAAATATAGGTTCTCATACTTGGGATATTGATTCACTTTGGAAAGGGCTGCTACCATAACAGAGTAAATAAAACTTTTGCCTACTTTGTCTATTTTCTTCTTTTGTTTATTTATATTAATGCAAGATAATTCAGAATTCTTCATCATCTAAAAGGGCTACATCTTCCCTGCTACCTCATCTGTTTCCTCATATCACAGGTCAGTCAAAATAGAACCATATTAGAGGACATATGTGTACACAGTGCGGTAGTGTGTGTGAAAGTTACTGAGAAAGTAAGTGGGATTTTACTTTCTGTAAGATGCAGAGATAGGACACAGAATGTAGGTACATAACTGTAAGATTAACATAAGTCATGTTGATCATGAATTGCCACAGAGAGGGAAGAAATATTTCACTCTCAGCTTTAATCGAGCTTAATATTACAATGAACAAAAAATTTCCTGGGGTTTACCCAAATTCCATATTGCAATCTATAGATGAATAAAAAGATACTTTTTATAGATTTATATTAAATTCATATGTTAAAATATGTTCATGATTTCATTACTATGCTGTCTAAAATGACAGTTCAGGCCAGGCGTGGTGGCTTATGCCTGTAATCCCAGCATTCTGGGAGGCCGAGGCAGGCAGATCACTGGAAGTCACGAGTTCAAGACCAGCCTGGCCAAAGTGCTGAAGCCCTGTCGCTACTAAAAATACAAAAAAGAAAAAATTAGCCAGTCATGGTGGCACACGCATGTAATCCCAGTTACCTGGGAGGCTGAGGCAGGAGAATCTCTTGAACCCAGAGGTAGAGGTTACAGTGAGCCAAGATAGTGCCACAGCACTTCAGCCTGGGCAGCAGAGCGAGATTCCATCTCAAAAATAAATAAATAAATAAATAATAAAATAAAACAAAATGGTAGCTCAGTGTAAGTCTTTTAGGGAATTTTTCTGTCATCATTTTGTTTTGAATGCCTTTGAATGTATACTGTTTCTTGAGTTTCCTAATATTTATCCTTTACAGGACTTGAATTATATAATTTTAGGATTGGGAAAACAGTTATTCATTATCTGTGTGTTTCAAGAAAGCAGAGGACGGAAGTGCTGATAAAAAAGTTGAATAATGGCTAGACTCCAAAGCTATTTTCCTGGGCCACAGTTTGGTGAACACTGTATTAAATCATAGACCCACTGAATATTAAAGGAGGAAGAAACCTGAAGACTGCCTAATCCAACCCCATCATTTTTACAGATCAGGAAACTAAGCTCAGGGGATTAAGTGGCTCTCCTACAGTCATAAGCAAGTTAGTAACTGAATCTGAACCAAAACCCAAATATTCTGTTTCATGGTTCAATTTGTTTCCCCAAATCATGCTAGCTCTCTAAATAGTATTTTTTAATCTTTAAATTTTTTGTAAAGCCACTATACGCAAAAGTTAAAAATGTATAAAATGTCAACAGCGAAAAGTTTACTTACTTTAAGTAGAAAATTATAAAATCTAGCCAATCATCTTGTGATTCCAGGCAGAATGGAAGGTTAGCAAGACAGTTCCAGGAAGAATGTCAGAAGCATGCTTTGGTTGCTTTTGGTTATGTATGAGAAGGTACTACAAGAAAAAGATGAGCTCAGAAAAGTGAAGGTCATTTCAATGTTAAGAAGCAAGAAGCATTGTGTATTTCCACTTGGTCTCTTGAGCCTCTATCATAAGCATAAAATCGTGCCTGTTTAGTTAGTCGCTGTCTCCAAAAGAATTACAGTCATATAAAGAAGACTTGGAGCCACAGACTTGCCACCTGAGGCTGAGCTGCCTCAGCCAAACCACAGATTTTTGAGAATTAGTTATGGTTTTAACTACTGAATTTGTGCATTATTGTGACAATTAGGTAAAATATAAATGTGTACCATTAAAAAATATCTTTTCTCTATTTGTATTTGATTAGTCAACTATAAATGATCTTTGACTCCAAGATGAGCAAATCAGAAAATTATTCTTCTTTCAGTTTTTCCTACCTTCTCTTTCCTACTTTTTCTCTTATTATTTCTTTATTGTCAGAGAATATACCTTTGCCTTCTCTGAATTAATCATAATCATCACATTTATTTTATAGTCAAACATATTCAAAGTTTTCTGCCAGTTCTTTTGTCACGTTTTTACGAATATTTCCTAATGAGCTGAAGTCTCTTCCTCTAGTGTTTGTCTTAAGAAGTTTCCTTGGGAATAAAATTCTCAGTTTCTTGAATGTTTATAACAATGATCTGTAACTTTCTACTTGAGTATGGTTTGTCTGCATATAAAATCCTGGGTTCATGCTTCCTATCTTAAGTGTCTTTTAGATATTGCTCCAATGACTTCTGGTGTTGACAATTTCTATAGAGAAATCTGAGGCTAGACCTATCTGTTTTCCCCTTTACAAGTGTCTTTTTTCCCCCCATTTATTTATTTTATTGCATTTTAGGTTTTGGGGTACATGTGAAGGACATGCAAGATTATTGCATAGGTACACACATGGCAGTGTGATTTGCTGCCTTCCTCCCCATCACCTACTTCTGGCGTCTCTCCCCTTGCTATCTCTCCCCAGCTCCCCACCCCTCACTGTCCCTCCCCTATTTCCCCCCAATTGACCCCAGTGTGTAGTGCTCCCCTCCCTGTTTCCATGTGTTCTCATTGTTCAACGCCCGCCTATGAGTGAGAACATGCTGTGTTTGATCTTCTGCTCTTCTGTCAGTTTGCTGAGAATGATGGTTTCCAGGTTCATCCATGTCCCTACAAAGAACACAAACTCATGGTTTTTGATGGCTGCATAATATTCCATGGTGTGTATGTGCCACATTTTCCCTATCCAGTCTATCGTCGATGGGCATTTGGGTTGGTTCCAGGTCTTTGCTATTGTAAACAGTGCTGCAATGAACATTCGTGTGCACGTGTCCTTATAGTAGAACAATTTGTAATCCTTTGGATATATACCCAGTAATGGGATTGCTGGGTCAAATGGAATTTCTATTTCTAGGTCCTTGAGGAATCGCCACACTGTCTTCCACAATGGTTGAACTAATTTACACTCCCACCAACAGTGCAAAAGTGTTCCTATTTCTCCACATCCTCTCCAGCATCTGTTGTCTCCAGATTTTGTAATGATCGCCATTCTAACTGGCGTGAGATGGTATCTCAATGTAGTTTTGATTTGCATTTCTCTGATGACCAGTGACCTTCTTCGCAGAACTGGAAAAAATCACCTTAAACTTCATATGGAACCAAAAGAGAACCCACATAGCCAAGTCAATTCTAAGCAAAAAGATCAAAGCGGGAGGCATCACACTACCAGACTTCAAACTATACTACAAGGCTACAGTAATCAAAACAGCATGGTACTCGTACCAAAACAGAGATATAGACCAATGGAACAGAACAGAGGCCTCGGAGGCAACACAACATATCTACAACCATCTCACATTTGACAAACCTGAAAAAAACAAGCAATGGGGAAAACATTCCCTGTTCAATAAATGGTGCTGGGAAAGCCGGCTAGCCATGTGCAGAAAGCAGAAACTGGACCCCTTCCTGACACCTTACACTAAAATTAACTCCAGATGGATTAAAGACTTAAACATAAGACCTAACACCATAAAAACCCTAGAAGAAAATCTAGGCAAAACCATTCAGGACTTAGGTGTAGGCAAGGGCTTCATGACCAAAACACCAAAAGCATTGACAACAAAAGCCAAAATAGACAAATGGGACCTAATCAAACTCCACAGCTTCTGCACAGCAAAAGAAACAGTCATTAGAGTAAATCAGCAACCAACAGAATGGGAAAAAATTTTTGCAGTTTACCCATCTGACAAAGGGCTGATATCCAGAATTTACAAAGAACTAAAACAGACTTACAAGAAAAAAACTAACAAGCCCATTCAAAAGTGGGCAAAGGATATGAACAAGTGTCTTAATATATTGCCCATCTCTTTATATTTAATGTCCAACGTTTTTGATAGATTGTGTCTTGGCCTGCTCTAGGTCATTTTTGTATACCAAAAGGTGATCCTTTTTCTTATGAAAAGTCAAGTCTTTTCCTCTTTCACGAACTTTTTGTTTGGTGGCAAAACATGCATAATGTAAAATTTACCATTTTAATCTTTTTTCAGTATACAGTTCAATGACATTAAGTACATTCACATGGTTGCTCAATCAAAATTAGCATCTGCCTCAAGAATTTGTCATCTTCCCAAACCGAAACTCCATACCCATTAAACAATAACTCTTCATTTCCTCTTCCTCGCAGCACTTGGCAACCACCATCCACCTTCTTACTTTCTATATGCATTTGATTCTTTTATTTCATATAAGTGTAATCATACCATATTTATCCTTTTGTGATTGTCCATGAATTTTTTTAAATTATACCTTTGTATATATTTTTCCATTATTTGCTTTTCTTATTTTGCTTTCTTCAACAGGGACTCCAATTATGCATATACAACCTAACTGAAATAGCTAATAATTTAAGCTATTTTTATCTTTATCTTTCATTTTGTACTTTTCTATTCTCCATCTCACTATATTTTTTATAGCAACAATTCTTCTTTGTGGTCTTTATTCCCTATATTTCTTCAAACACTTATATACTTTTTTTCTCTTAGGTAAGACAGATCACAACTCAGCCCACATCTTTCTTGACATCTCTTACCTGAGTTCTCTATTTTTGTTTCTAGTCTAATGCGAGGGAGGCTATTGTTCAAGGAGGTTGTTTTCCTCAATATATGACGAGGTATTTGTCCATATTATTACAGGCACCATGACAATGTTTTTACTCTGTAGCATGCATTATGCTTCATTTTGTCTATTATCGGCATATGGATGCACTTCCGGTCCCTTTTGTATTACTCATCACTGAATAAGTTGAAATTTTTCCAGATAAACTATTTGTGGGAGGTTTCTGGGGTTAGATATTCCAGAGTATCTTCTATATTTCAAAGTCCAAGTTTTCTTTTCTCTGCTGACAGGTATCTCTCTTGATTGCTTGTTGCTAACATGTCTCCTCTGGGAGAGTTTTTGTGTAACATTCTCACCTGTGTTCTCTTCATCCAAATGGCTTTGGATAGGGACAGGTGCAGACTTGTCATCAGTACTGCTCAGACCAGTTCCCACTCTATTAATGCAAAAAAAAAAGAGGGATATAATTTCACAATTCACAGTGAGCCACTCACTTTCAGGAAATATACTTTTGCTGGTACTCTCTGAAATACGCTGCCACTGATCAATTTTATAACTCTCACATTATTTCCTGCAATTTCTTATATGTAGCTCCTGCTCAATACATACATTTCAATTCTGCTTTCTAGTTTCCCTGAAAATGCAGTTAAAGAGGACTTTATTATCATTGAGACTTTTGCATGATTTCTAGCAGAGGAAAAAGAAAGATGCTGAATTTTGCAGGGAAATTTCCTTAATAGTTTATTATCTGAGCTCCAAAAAGTAATATAAGTTTCAAAGTGGGAAATAAATAATGCTCATGTTGTATGATGCACTATTTGAGGCTAGGTTTTATGACATTATCAGTAGCATGCTTCAAGCATCACTTCTTATATTATCTTTATACTTATCTTTTTGTTTATTCTTGTATCCCACAGAATGCTTACAACAATATCCATTGCATAAGAAAAGCTTAACCAATGTTTGTTGGATGAATGAATAGTGGATATTATATATCAGAATAATGCTGCAATTATTTTTTGCTCATCTTAGACAAAATATGAGAAATTCTCTACTTACCCAAGAATCTTTTGCCTATTCAGTTAACTCTAATGAATTAACACTTTACTGACTCAATTATTTCTAATTGATTATTGTTTAGATTGTAGGAAAATGATTTAAATATGATTACTGATAGACTACACATTTTGACAATAGTGCTGATATATAAGATAGCTCCTATGTATTCTCTCATAATATGTATATAAATTTGATATGCAGAATAAACTAAAACAATGGTATAGGAAATGCTTTTTATCTGGATCAGAGTAGCACAATCATTTATTTGAACATTTGAATTTATTTGTGCCCTTTTACCTAGGTCAATAGTTTACAGCAATTCATACCATGGAAATTAGTTGATCAATAAAGAATTGAAGCTCTTTTTTTTTTTTTAAATTTTTTTTTAGTGGAGAACACAGTATGCCCTTTTTATAGACTTTTTCCCAGCAGTACAATGGTTGTTTATTTTAATTTTTTAGCCTTGTTGCTCTATCTTTATGTAACATTGAAACTGACATGATATTACAGAGGCAATTTGTGCAATTAGAAAGAGTTTTCTAATCTCTGTATTTATACTGATATGTAATCTTCTCAACATGAAATGAAAGCCCTTAGTTAGTATGTTGGTTAAGAACATGTCAGTTTTCAATTGCTAACCAGTATAGAGTAACCCTACTGAGCATGAATATTGTATTTTGTGTTAATTATCTTAATTTAATTGCTTTTTTATTAATCTTAATGCTTAACAAATGGGATCATATCTGCAATGAATTTTTAAGAAGCTTTGCGAAGGTTTATCATTACTCCCCCCTGAATTTTTATTGTAAATATATGAAATATGAAAGTGTTTTATATTCTTTATCTTTGTATAAAAAATTTAATTCCCATTTATTAAGAATAAAAATGTTAATTGGTGAATGCTAAAACCATCAATTCTTAAATATGATGTAACTATTTATATTTGACATTGTAAATGTTCTAAGAATAAATATTAAGACATTATTTATTTTTATATAATACAAATATAGTATTTTCTTTCTCATACCCCATTTTGTCATATGGAAAATGTATATTTATGTGTGTATAATTATATATATACACACATATCTATATCATGTATACCTATATCTATATCGTATCTATATCTATCTATCTATCTATCTATCTATATCTGTACCTATCTATACCTTACATGAGCTCAAAAAGTAACATAAAGTTTCAAATTGGGAAGTAAGTAGCCTACATGTTTTGGCAGAAACTATTAGAGGACATGTTCCGTGACTTATTTTTGTATTCTACAAAATGCTTACCATAGTACGTGTGTATGTATATATAAATCTAGTATTGATTGAAACTGTTCAAAATTGAAGACAGGGAAAATTTAATTAAGCCTATAAATCTATACTAATATTATTAGGATCATGCTTTTTACGTTTTTGTGGATACATAGTAGGTATACATATTTATGGGGTACATGAGATATTTTGATACAGGCATACAATGCATAATATGATCATCAGGGTAAATGGAGTATTGATTCCCTCAAGCATTTATCCTTTCTTTATGTCACAAGCAATCCAATTATATTTTCCATTATTTTTAAATGCATGTTAAGTTATTGTTGACTGCAGTTACCCTGTTGTGCTATCAGGTACTAGATCTTATTTACTCCATCGAACTGTATTTTGTACCCACTAACCATTCCCCCTTCCCCCCCCCCCCCCACTACCCTTCCCAGCCTCTGGTAACCATCCTTCCATTTTCTTATCTCTATGAGTTCAACTGTTTCAATTTTTAGCTCCCACAATAAGTGAGAATATGCTAACTTTATCTTTCTGTGCCTGTCTTATTTCATGTAATATAATAACCTTCAGTTCTACCCATGTTGCTGCAAATGACAGAATCTCATTCTTTTTTTGGCTGAATAGTACTCCATTGTGCATATGTGTATTTTCTTTATTCATTTGTATGTTGATGGCCACTTACGTTGCTTCCGAATCTTGACTACTGTGAATAGTGCTGCAATAAACATGGGAGTCCAATCTCTTCAGTATACTGATTTCCTTTCTTTTGGGTAAATATCTAGAGGTGGGACTGCTGAATCATATGGTAGTTCTACCTTTTGTTTTTACTCCAAACTGTTTTCCATAGTAGCTATACTAATTTAAATTCTCACCATCCCAGCAGTGTATGTGGGTTCCCTTTCTCTACATCCTTGCCAGTGTTTGTTATTGCCTGTCTTTTGGATATTAGCTATTTTAACTGCTGTGAGATGATATCTCATTGTAGTTTCCGTTTGTATTTCTCTGATAAGCAGTGATGTTGAACACCTTTTCATATATTGGTTTGCCATTTGCATGTCTTCTTTTGAGAAATGTCGGTTCAGATCTTTTGCTCATTCTAAAATCGGATTTTTTCCCTCTAGTGTTGTTTAAGACCTTTATATATTCTAATAATTAATCTCTTGTCAAATGGATGGTTAGCAAATATTTTCTCTCATTCTGCAGGTAGTCTTTTCACTCTGTGGATTGTTTTCTTTGCCCTGCAGAAGATTTTTAACTTGATGTGATCTCATTTGTCCATTTTTGCTTTGGTTGCCTGTGCTTATGGAGTGTAACTCAAGAAATCCTTGTTTAGTCCAATGTCCTAGAGAGTTGCCCCAATAATTTCTTGTAGGAGTTTCACAGTTTGAGATCTTAAAGTTAAGTCTTTTATTCATTTTGATTTGAGTTTTTGTATGTGGCAAAATCTTATTCTACATAAGAATATTCAGTTTTCCCAGCAAATTTTATTGAAGAGACTGCCTTTTCCCAATGTATATTCTTGGCAACTTTGTTGAAAATAAGGTTACTGTAGATATATGGAACTGTTTCTGGGTTCTTTATTGTGATACATTGGTGTATGTGTCTGTTTTTATGCCAGTATCATGCTGTTTGGGTTATTATAGCTCCACATTATAATTTGAGGTCAGGTAATGTGATTCCTCCAGCTGTGTGTGTGTGTGTGTGTGTGTGTGTGTGTGTGTGTGTTTCTTAGGATAGGTTTGAGTCTTTTGTGGTTCTATATAAATTTCAGGATACTCTTTTTCTGTTTCTGTGAAGAACTTTATTAGTATTTTGATAGGTTTTGCAGTGAATATGTAGATTGCTTTAGGTAATGTGGACATTTTAATAACATTGATTTTTCCAATCCATGAGTGTGAACATGAAATATCTTTCCATTTTTGAGAGGTCCTCTTCAATTTCTTTTATCAGTGTTGTATAATTTTCACTATAGAGATCTTTCACCTTTTTAGTTGAGTTAATTCCTAGGTATTTAATTTTATTTGTGGTGGTCGTAAATGGGATTACCTTCTTGATTTCCTTTTTAGAATGTTTGCTGTTGGCATATAGAAATGCTACTGATTTTTGTATGTTGATTTCGTATCCTGCAACTTTATGAATTTGCTTATCAATTCTAATAGTTTTTTGGTGGAATCTATTTTTTAAAAATGTAAAATTATATCATCTGCAAAAAAGGATAATTTGACTTCTTCCTTTCCAATTTGGATGCTCTTAATTTCTTTCTCTTGTTTGATTGCTTTAGCTAGGACTTCCAATCGTATTATGCTGAATAACAATGGTAAGAGTGGAGACACTGTCATGTTCTGGATCTCAGAGGAAAGGATTTGTTTTTTGTCCATTCAGTATAATACTAGTTGTGGGTCTGTCACATGTGGCTTTTATTGTGTTGAGGTATGTTCCTTCTGTATCCACTTTTTTGAGGATTTTTATCATGAAAGAATGTTTAATTTTATCAAATGTTTTTTTGGCAACAATTAAAATAATCATACGGTTTTGTCCTTCATTCTGTTAATATGATGTATCATATCGATTGATTTGTGAATGTTGAAACTTCCTTGCATCCCAGGGATAAATATCACTTGGTCAAGATGAATGATCTTTTTAATGTGTTATTGAATTTGGTTTGCTAGTTATTTTGTTGAGGATTTGTATATCAATGTGTATCAGGAATGCTGACCTGTGGTTTTCTTTTTCTGATGTTTCTTTGTCTGATTTTGGTATCAGAGTAACACTAGTCTTATAGAATGAGTTTGAAAGTATGCCCTCCTCCTGTCTTGTTTGGAATGCTTTGAGTAGGATGGGTATTAGTTTTTCTTTAAATGTTTGGCAAAATTCATCAGCGAAGCCATCCTTGCTTGGAGACTTTTAATTATGGTTTTGATTTCATTGCTTGTTATTCATACACTGAGGTTTTGAATTTTTTTTTGAGACAGGATCTTACTCCATTACCCAGGCTGGAGTGCAGTGGTATGATCATGTCTCACTGCAGCCTCAACCTCTCATGCTCAAGTGATCCTCCCATCTCAGCATCCTGAGTAGCTGGGCCACAGGTGCATGCGACCAGGCCCAGCTAATTATTTTATTTTTATTTTTATGGAGACAGGGTTTTCATTGTTGCCCAGGCTGATCCCATACTCTTGTGCTCAAGCAATTCCTCCTGGCTTGAGCTTCTGAGGTGTTTGGATTACAGGTATGAGCCACCATGCCTGGCCTGAATTTCTTCTTGATTCTTTACATTCATTATTGATTACTATGGTAGTCATCCTCTAAATGACCTCCAATAATTTCTGTCTCAGGTATCCCGATCCTTTCATAATCCCCTCCCGCTGAATGGGCTGGGCTTACAGACTTACTTTTAATGAATAGAATACTGCAGAGGTGATGGGATGGCACATCCATAATTCAGTTTTAAAGAGTCTGTACCTTCCTTCTGCAGTGTCTCTTTCTTTCATTACTCATGCTGGGGGAAGCAAGCTGCCATGTTGTTAGCATCCCTGTGGAAAGGCCCCTGTAGCATGGTGAATAACGAGTGCCTCAGTTCAACAGGCTTCAAGGAACTAAAGATTTCTGATAACCACTCAGCTTGGAAGCAGATCTTTGAGCCCCAGTTGAGCTTTAAAATGTGACCTGTAGCTTGATGACAACCTCTTGATAGACCTTGTGACTCAGGCTCCCATTTAAGTTGTGCCCAGATTCCTGAGCCACACGAACTGTGAGATAATAAAGGTTCCTTGTTTAAACTCACTATGTTTTGGGAGTAATTTGTTATGCATCAGTAGATAACTCATATAATTACCAATAACCTAATCTTTCTAAATCAGGGAATTCTTCTGACATAAATTACTAATCAAGCTTTTCAGAGGCTAGCTTTTTAGAAACAAGTATTTATTCACAAATATAAAATGAAATGGGATAATCTATTTCAAACATTCATAATTTTAAGCTGTATATTTAGATAAATGTTAGAAGTTAATAAAATTCAGTGAGAAACTTCCCTTTAGCGCTTGATATTATTACAAGCTATTTCAGAACAATGTATATTTTTTCACTTGATATGAAGCAGGTATTAAAACTGTAATAATTAGTTTAAGTATGTCTTCAGCTGTATCTCTTTTTATTCAGCTGCATACCCATATATACAGCTACTTACTTAACATCACTACATGAGTGCTTTAAAGTCATTTCAACTTACCTCATTTATAAATAACTCCATGATTGCTTCCCCTTCCCAAACTCTCCCTCTTCTGCATTTTTCTTCTTAGTGAATGGCTCCCTCATGCCTCCATTTCTGTACTCCAGAAAAAGAGAAGTTTTCTATGACAGATTCATACATTAAGTAGGGGAGAGTTTAACATGCTGTAACAAATAGTCCCTAATTTGCTGTAGGTTAAATAAAGAACACAGAAGCACATTTCTTTTTTTTACATGATTTCTAAATAAGTGGTTTCAGGTTGTTGGCTCAGCCAGCCCTGCTACCTTCAGCAGACAACGTCCACTTCTGGGTTTAAGGGAGCTGCTCCAATGCTCACCATGTCTTACTGGGAAAAGGGAAAAGGCAGCAAATAAAATACATGATCCAAGCAGTGGCGTATATCACTACTGCTCACATGCCACTGGCCAGAATTAGTTACAAGAACACATCAAACTGCAAAGAAGTTGTAATCTGAGAAATGGAATATTGAGGTGGTTGGCCATGAACCTGAATGGTCTAGCATGATTTGGGGCTAAAATTACAGACCCTTGTGACAGTCTTCCTGGGTTCAAATCTCTGTTCTACCACTTAACAACTGTGTGATCTTGAGCAAGTTATTTTTACTTCTCTACGTACTAGATCCTTCATATGGAAAATGTGCATAAGCCCATATACTTTGTAGGAAAATATTCTTTTTTTCTGAGATGGAGTTTCACTCTTGTTGTGGGGGTGCAATGGTGTGATCTTGTGACATGGTAATTGCCCCATAAACTGCATACTTCGACTATACCTCAGCTTTCCGTTGAAACTGCTCTCTGTAATCCTAATGTGACAGGCAAGCAGTCCAAACCCACTCCATCTTGGCCCCTGCAACTTGCAATAAGTAACTAAGGTCTGTAATTTCCACTCCACCCAGACAATGTATAAACTAAAGCTTATCTTGACTTCTGTAAACCACTTAAGTAACAATTGGAATGTCCAAAGTCCCCTGGCCCTCAGAATGTCTAAAGCCCCTCATCCTCACCCCTGCCCGGGAGGCAGTTTACAGGCATAAAAGGTCTTAACGCTCTCCTTTCGGGGCCGTGGGTCCTCCGCGGCCACCGGCAGCAATAAAAACCCTGCAATTTGGTCTAGGAAGGAAGGAAGGAAGAGGAAGGAAGGAAGAGGAAGGAAGGAAGGAAGGAAGGAAGGAAAAGAGAACAGAAAACTCCATTGTGACCACAAGGCTCCGTATACCCAGCTCCAGACTATACTTTGGGCCTCCCAGTCCCCAGGCTTTCAGTACTCTAGCCTCAAATGCCTTGTTTCAGTTTTTTGTGGTAGACATACTGTGCTTCCTTCAGTCACAATTTTTTTTAACACACAGTCTTCTCTCTGCCTGAAATATACCCACCCCTTCTTTCCTCCTTTAATGGACTCTTATTCCTTTTATTGGATTTAAACTAATTATTACTTTGTATGTCAAGTCTTAATAACTACCTAGGTAAGGTCAGGTTCCCTTACTCTCAAAATAATGTGACCTTTCCTAAAAAGCACATACCAAAGTTTGTGATAATTTATTGTTGAACTTTTAAAAAAATTTTGTCTGTTTTACTATATTGTGAACTCATTAAACGTAGTAAGTAGGTCTGTTTTATTGCTATTGTTCAAAACTCTGTCTCTACCTCATAGCACATGTCTGGCACGTAGTAGGCATTCAAGAAATCTTGTGATGGAAGATGTGTATCTATGAAGAAAATTACATTATGTTTTTGATGAAAACTGATACAAATTTCCTGCTAAGAACAGACTCAGGGGTGTCTTTTAGTAGACAAGAACCAGAATTATACCCTGAGACAACCTATGCATAATAATTTGAAAATGACTCAACAATAACTTTATATTCATAAATGTGCTAGGACTTTAAAAATATTTCCCCATTAAGCAATGAATCAGTAGAAATTATAAAACATGCCCATTAACAAAACAACAGAACATTTCTTCTTTTCTTTATTGGAAAATGTATAAACGCAATCAAGAGTAGAGAGTACAATGAATCCTATATACCCATCATTGGCATCAATAATCACCAATGCTATGCCACACTCATTTTGTCTACCCACTTTTTGGTGAAATATTTTAAAGCAAATCCCCAAAAGAGTCATTTAATTTCTAAATATTTCAGTATGTTTCTTTAAAATAGCAATAGGAATATTTTCTAACACAACCACTCAGTTGTGTAAGAAAACGGCATTATCTCAGTGAAAAAATTTAATATTCAGGCAATATACAATACCTACGCCATATCCAGATTTCTTCTCATATCTGAATTTATTTTTATACTTGTTTTACTCCACTTAGGATCCAAATAAAGTATACTAATTGTCTTTGGTTATTATGGAAATAGCAATATGTTAAAAAAAGGATATCTGCTCAATAATACATCTCATAACTTATGTGTCTATATTTTGAATAGGCTTTGGACAATTGAATATGGTAGAAATGACAGTGTGCCAATTTGGGGGATCAGGACTTAAGAAACCAGAAGCTTTCAGCTTTGTTTATTGAAAGATTCTCTTTGCAAACTCTAAGTTACCATGCAAGAAATCTGACTTTACTGAGACCACCATTATGAGAGGTCACAGATAGGCACTCTAGTTAAAAGTCCCAGCAACACTCAGTGCTCCAGTCACCCCAATCAAGACATCAGATATGTGAGTGAAGCTGTCTTGGACCCTCCAAACAAGCCCATATGCTGGCTGAATAGCACTGGGTGACCTTAGTCAACACCATAGGTATCACAAGAATTGCCCAGCTGAGTCACTATATTCTTGACTTCCAGATTGTGACGTATTATTATACCAAGTTTTCTGTTTTAAGATGCAAAGTTTTAGGGTAATTTGTTAAGTAGCAATAGCTACCAAAAACCTAACAGAAAATATGATTTTCTTAGAACTGCCTCGAAACTTCTAATTGTTCTTTAGTAACAATAAGTCATAAATCGCCTACGTTTTAACTAACATGTTTAGTGGAATCCACTGATATAACCCAAGAATATAATCATTTAGCCCTGCCATTTTTTTCCATCTGGAAAAATCTCTCCCAAATCCTTAGTGTAGAGGGAATGCATTGATAACTAGTTTAGTCAACCACATCTTTTGCCAGTAATACTATAGATTTTCCTCTCAGCTGCCAAGTTCAATAGAGCTATATTTTAAATATGCATTAGAAGAACAGCATGGAAACACATCCAGACAAGGGTCAGAGAAAAATGGAGGAAAATAAATGAAAGCTACAGAGACATTAAATGCTTAATAGGTAGCTTCCAGACTGCCTCGTGATACTTTAGGCCCTTATAACAAACTTCTATGTCTCTCCTGCTTTTAAAGTTTAACTAATTTCACCTTGTAAGTTTTTAAATCTGTGAGGAAAAAAATAAATTATTCTAAAATAAGGCTTTCGAATTTTTAACTATTTTTTCCATGAAGAGCTGGTACCAAGGAGTTAAACTGGATATTTTTTATGATGTTTCATCCAGAAAGTGAGATTTTAAATCAAAGAGATTCTTCACAATGTCTGCATCTGTGTACTGTATTCCACCGAGAAAACTCTCTGTTGCTCTTAAGCATCCTCTGATGCTCTTTCAAACAGCATTTGCAGTTCAGTATTTCTGGAAATATGAGCACGTCAAAATTTCCTTTCTAATTGTCTCTTGTTGATTTTTTTCAACCAAAATAAATAAATAAATAAAGTTTTTCCTTGAACACTTGTGGTCAACTTCTTCCCTATTAGCGCACACACACAAAAAAATCACATGTAATATTTCTGTGAACTAATTTCTTTGAGTCACAAATATCATATATTGTGAGTCTTTTTCTTACAGTACTTATTCATAAGGAACTCTTTTCTTTTTCAGGTACTATTTTCCAAATTTCTGACTGTTTTTTCGCCCTTTTATTTCTTTGCGTTTTAAACAACCTCATTTATAAATCTGGTGACCAAGCACAGGGATCGTAGCCAAAGCACATTGTATCTGGTTCTCTTTCAAAAAGACGAGAACATATTTCTTTTTAGAGTGATCAAAGGGACAGGGCAGTTGGCAAATTTCAAAGCATAATTATGGGTTAAACATTGTCCTGTTCCCTCAGTGGCCAACTGTTGAAATAATTCATTGGCTAAGAAAGTCTCAGTTACTTTTCCTGGTTAAGGTTTGTGTTTTAATTTTATCTGGACAGTTAAAAAATGCAATTCTTTCCTATGACTCACAAATAATAAATTTCAAATCTATATGTCAATGTCAGAATGAAAACATTGAAACATTTTCCAGGAACCAAATAGCTGGCATCTTGCTGATGTATCCTTAGTTAGAAACCACAGCTGAAAGCTCTGTGGTGATTCCCAACCAACAAGTGCTAACAGGTTTTTTCTCCAAATGTCCACCATGAAAGACAGATATAGGGCACTCTGTAACTGTAAATCCATGCTTGCCTTCTAACAAAAGCATCTGGAAAGTACCAAGATAGCACCTGCACCCATGATCGTCACCAATCTAATTTATAGAACACATTTTTTTTTTTTTTTAAGGAAACCTTTTAGTAAGCTTCCAAATGAGTCAGCTATATCCTCTCTTCAATAGGCAGGCAGCTGACTTTCTTTTACCTCCTTTTACAAATCAAGGACACATTCATGAACTAGGAGAAAAGAAAACAGTGCCCTTTATTTAATTCAAATTTACCTGTCTTTGCTAAAAAAAAAAAGCAGAGAGTAACAGTAGGTAGGCCTGGAATTGTTGTCCTATTGAAATTGATCTATAGTAGTTAGATAGCATTTAACTCACTCTGTATATGCTAAGGACATTTAGTATTAGTGGCATAAGTAGGCATTTTGGTTAAGTAGCAAAGCATACCTAGGCTTTGAAGTTATGGGAGCAGCAAAAGAAACTAGAAGAATCCATCCCCTTAATACATGTTACAAAAGAGAAATCTCTATAGATAATAGCACATTGGAGAAGTTTTTACATGGTGACTATTTCACTCAGAGGTTAAATAAAAAGAGTAGAAGAGAACAGAGATATTAATTGCATTTAACCTGGGCATATGTCTTTGGAGTCAGAATGGCCTAGAATCAAATCCAAGCATGCCAAATGGCAGTTGGTGTTGCCTGGCCTGTTACTGAACTTCTCTAAGCCTCACTTTCTTTATCTCTCTCTAGAGGATCCAAAACCACATTTCTCAGGGTGACTGTGAATATTTTATTACTGGAGTAAAGCTGATACTGAGCAATATATTTTACATGACTAACTTTGAATTTCAATAATGTAAACTTTTATTAAAAATAACGTTATTTAACTGAACTGGAACTGACAACACCTTAATAAAAATTTAATAGGTAAAGTAAAAATGGGAGTTTCCTTACATGGCACTATTTCCCCAAACAGAACTTTTGCTAAGCTTAAATTGTCAAGTTATTTAAAAAACATGCAGCTGACTTACTTATACTAAAATATAGAAACAAAACTTTAAAAATGTTTCAAGGTGATTGAGTTTCATCTGATTGTTAGTGGGACAACGCAGCTGCCATGGGGTGCTAACGTGAAGCCATAGGTAAGCTGTGTCTAGTTCATGCATGACAGATGTTTGTAATCAAACCAAATGAACTGTCACCTTCTAAATTTCCCGGATTTGCTTTAGTTGAAACAAAACAAAAAAAAAAATTCAAGACCTTGTGAAGATTGTTTGGAGTGATATGAAGAAATAGCAAAGTGCAGTGTAAACATGGTGTTAAAATTTGAGTAAGTTATAGCTCAATTGTGCCTGGATCTTTTGTATATTGGTACTTAAAGTTGCAAGCAATATTGTAAACTTTTTAGAGAGTGTATAGTATAAAACATTCTGCTATATAATCTCAAGGTGGATGCTATCCAATTGCCTGATGTGTTTCTTTCTGATTATTCTTAGGACTAAATTTATGACACTTTAGCTTTATGAGATTATTCAAAATAGGTATTAAATATCGGTGTGCATATATCAAAGCTCCTCTGAAGAATTAAAATTCAACACTAGAGGTGCCTGTGATAAAATAACAATAACAGGAAAAGCAAAATATGAAAGAAATAGAGAAGCTGATTCACAGGAATAAGTTTCTTTGTATTCAGTGTGCTACTTTGCAATGGGAAGTGGCTGGAAGTGTTTTTTTCAAGGAGCTAGCTACTACTAAAATAACTATAACTAGTAGATATATCTGGACTTTTAAATGAAGGAATCACTCTATGCTGCTTTAGCCACCAGACCAAAAGAAATAATATGTAAGCATCACTCAGCAATAGCATACTCTACCCATGCATTCTTATGTAATTATAATCCTTATTAGCATATTACTTTTCCCGAAAGCCAGAGTGGGATAAGAAACAGGGAAAGGGGAGGAGGATGACTAATGAACCATAAAAGTTCCTTTATGATTTAGTTAAATGAAATCTAATCTTACAATACAAAAATAAAAAATTTCTGGATCTTTGGGGAAAACTGTCATTAAAACACATGGCTTAGAGTGACAATATGCAGCATGGGGGGTGGCAAGAGAAAATCACTGAGATCAAAAAGAACATGAGAATGAATTTTAAAATCTCATTAAAAAAAGGAAAGCAAGTGACTAGAGAAAGAACAGTTCATTACTTTAAAAAACTGTCATCAAATGAAAACTGCTTCTAGAATTATCCTCCTGTCAATTTAGCACCAAGATGTTGGGCCATTGTAGAAAAGTCCCCTGAAAGCAATAAAGATGATTTTAGAGATCAGAAAAAGAAATTCGTCTAAAGTAAATTTCAAAACATAGTAGAGATCTAATGGTGACAAGTTGAATACCAAAAGTTTGATTTCAGCCAAAATAAAATGAATACTTTTTTTCAAGTTCTGACTCAATAGTTAGAATCTAATAGTAATTGGAGTAACATAAAGCATGTAAAATGTAGTTGTAATACAAAGAAAAAATTAAAATAATGAGACCTGTACCTGTTTTATTAATTTGAAAATTAGTAGAATTTAAACTATAAAGGTATTCTTTTACGATATTAAATTTATAGCTGTCTATAAGTTATAGATATAAATTCAAATTTATCTGCTTCTATGTAAATAAGGAGGGATATTGGTAAAGTGAATAAGCAAACCAGTTCTAGAAAATGTAGAAAATCAAATTAGGAAAGAATGATCACTGCTGGTGGTCACACACAACAGTCAGGTGGAGAAAGAGTTTAATCATGTGTAGCAAGATGAATTAGCTGTGTTAGGAAGAAGGTGACTGTTTAGACGTTAACTAATCCACTATCTTCAAAGATGAAACTCCTGAATAAACATTGTTATTACTGTTCGATGATAAAATGAACCAATTAATGAAGGAAATAATTAACTGTAGTGAATATTGTCTGCACAGCTATTGATAGATGTGACAGTGACAAAATAGGACAGCGGAGGAAAGAACTCTGTGTGGTGGAGATGGAGAGAGAAAAAAGGAGACTTCTGAATATCTAGAACATATGTCAGTGGACTCATTTCCAAGCTTAGTAAGCCTCAGAGGACTTTAGGCTCCCTGGAGAGTCATGGTTCCAAGTACAAGTAATTGCTGCTTCAATGCTTTTGTCTGATTAGTAGGTGTTTGGGGCTGTTCTTGCGTTGCTATACAGAATCACCTGAGACTGGGTAACTTATAAAGGAAAGAGGCTTAATTGGCTCATGGATCTGCAGGCTGTGTAAGAAGCATGATGCTGGCATTTGCTTCTGGTATGGACTTCAGGAAGCTTATAATCATGGCAGAAGACAAAGAGAAAGCAGACACATCGCATAGTGGGCACAACAACGAGGACACAGGGAGGTGCCTCACACTTTTAGAAGTCCAACTATCCATTGCATGAAGGAGCCACTTGCCTCACGCTTTTAAACAACTCACTCATGATCACAAGGGGAACACCAAGCCATGAGAAATCTGTCCCTATAACCCAAACCCTCCCACCAGGCCCAACCTCCAACACTGGGGACTATATTTCAACCTGAGATATGAGTGGGGACAAATATTCAAACTATATCAATAGGGAAGGTAGCTGACTATATTTAGGTATGACTGGGAAACTGTCCTGTTGGTTGAACTGACTGTAACAGTAGCTTTGAATACTGTAAAGTTGTAGTACTTGGAAAAAATGCCATGTGGAGGAGGGTCAAAATGAGATTTATGAAACAGTTTCGTCAATTCCTAGTACATATTAGGTACTCAATGTCTAATTCCCTTTCCTTTTTAGTATACATATATATACACACACACATATATTTAGTTCTAAGCAGTTGCCTAATCTTATAATCCCCTAAATTTCCTCATCTAATATATGATTATAATAATGCTTATTTATGATGCCTTTTCCAGGAATCAAGTATTTGGCCATTTTTCAGGCACCTATATTCTAACAAGAAATCATAAGTGAAAATGCTTTGTCTTTCTCCTTGGAAAGATTAAAGTTAGCACATTCTGTCATATCGTTAAAGTGTCTTCTTGCCTTTTCAGGATTTTATCTAATCCAAAGTGCAGACAAAAAAGGAACAATAATGACCTAAACAGCAAAATAGCATTTAAGCTTAGCTCCATTACATTACTTAAGGCTCCTCTAAGAATAATAGACACCAAAATAGTACAAACTATCTCCACATTAAAGGATCATACAATATTCATTACCTCGACTAAAATAATGCATAATGGAAGCATTCAGCACTTTTTACACCAGTACACTTTCGGTTTGGCTGATAGCTTTTGAGCCATTGTTTATGCAAGTGTACCAACTTTGAAGGAGATAATGCAAATTATTAAACCTTTATCTGCGTATCTGCATAAGGTATCCACTCATGTAAGGTCTAGTAGCCTTGGGTTAGACATTACAATTACATTAACCATTTTGAGTCCCCATCTATATAATTATTTGACATATCAGAAACTGGAACAAAGTTGATTTGTTTTATTTTAATTTTTTTTTTTAATTTTAAAAGCAAAGAAACCAATTGGGAAAAAGTCTGTTATCGACATCCTTTGAATCACTAGTTAACTAACAACCAGGGTATAGCTCTAGTCAGGTATAATTCCATCTGATATTAAACATATGAAAAAAAACTTGCTAAATAATTTAATCCTTGCTCCTCACAGTAGTATGTAACAAAAGGAAGAAAGCAATAACAGAAGAAACAAGCACAATCAAATGCATTAAAACATCTTTCTAACACAAGTTACGTCATTATAGAAATTTAATAATGATGACTATTTTCTCCTTAAAATTTTAAAACCATAGAATGAACTGCCATAGCTTCTATATTTGTCACAGAGTAAGCTTCTTTGGTGGCTACGGAAATCGTGAAGCTTTGGACTGTGTTTTGAATAGATTCTAACGTATCAAATACATCTTGATCTACCTCCTGCTTCTCAGTGGGGAAGACATTGAGAGGGGTATGATCTGACTTCTATTTTTTTTTTTAACTTAAGAAAACCCACACCCCTCTGGGCATTGTGTAATAAAATGGAGGTAGGGAAGGGAACTAAGAATCAAGAGAATGGGCTCCTTGACCAAACTGGCAGGATAAGGGACACTATAAATGGAGATGTTGGTGATATTGACAACCAAAAGCACTTAGGAAAAAAAAAGAAAGAAACTAGGAGTGGAGTGCAAAGCAGTTGAGATCAGGTGTTTCAGCATCCAAATCTATGATTCTGTGCCTTCACTGTCTGTTTGATTCAGTGTTTCTTATCAGGGTTAGGTCAGATCCTCTTTTGATTATAGTTAAATCTGACCAGGGCTAGGAAAATCAAGATCTTTAAAAAATAGAGCAGATGTAATAGCCAGTGAAAACTAATTTGGGGGGAGTTTATGCAAACAAAAAAGTAGGTAAAATTGAGTAGATATAGCATATAAACAGAAATAAATTTAAGTAGAAATTGATAACGTCATATGTTAGATTTATTCAGTATTCTAGTGTCCGGATGAGTTTAACTCTAGTAAATACTAGAATCACTGGCAATATTTTTCCATCCATTCACAATTTTTATATAGTCATATACATAACTTTTCAAGGAGAGGATAGTAAAAATGTGGTATATATGTTTGAATGAAGTGTCAAAACCCTGACAAGATTATGCTCTTTAATCCTAAATTCTTCCTTCTTTTAATATTACAAAGTTAATATCGGACCCTGGATTTCCAAAAGGTCTGAGTTGAAATTTGTTCAAGAAATCTCAAATTTATGACTGCTAATGTGACATATAAATGTTCATATAAAGTGAAATAAAGCAATACAGAATCATTTAATTGATCCTTCAGAGGCTTAATGTACTGCTTAGCTGGTGATGCCAAAGAATAGGATTTCAAAAACTCTTGGCTGAATTCAATTGAATCATGGCAATCTGTTAGTTAGGCAATCTCATTTATCCTCTTAAATTACTCTTTTTTGCAAACTGACCCTTGTATTTATGATTGAGCACAATTGTACATCACAAAACAGTCTGGGTCTCCAGAGTTAAATAAATTCTGAAGGATCCAAACTTCAAATATTAAATAAATGAGTGCTGTGGTCCACTTTAAAACATTTTACATTACAGGGACTTTTTATAAAAGACCATTTTGCATTTCATAAATCAGTCAGTTTCCAATCACATTAAATAATCTTCAGAAGACCTTATACCACAAGGCAAAAAACAAAAATTTGTTTAAAAAATTACTTCCTGAAAGGGAGGTGTAGAGAGTATTAATATTAGTACAATGTTTATTTAGATAATTTAATAAAGTTATCTGGGTAACACCTACATATAAGCATATATATTGTGTTGTATATGTGGTGTTCTGAAATGATTTTTTAAAACATTTTTAACCACTGTATTGAGGTATAACTGACATTTAAACACTGTATGTATTTAAAGCATATAATGTGATGTTTTGACATATGCATTTCTCTGTGACACCATCAGCACAATCAAGAATATGAACATATTCATCACTACTAAAAGTTTGCTCATGTAAAGTGCATTTTTATTGAATGTATCCTGAATTTTTCTTTATCAAAGATGATGCCTCTTTCCATATAAATTCAGGATGAGGAAGGGATCTTGAGTTTATGTGGTATATTGTCACTTAGCAGTCTTATGCCATTTATCCTGAGTCGTTAGCCATAATATCTTAAACTATTAGAATTAAAAGTAACACTTGGCCCCCTTTCTCCCATCTAAACATTGAATCATAACTGCACCCTTCCGAACAGTTATTTATCAAGTCACTGTTTTGACATATCCAGCCTGTTTTGAGGAAAGCGCTTTGTCCCGTGTCAGAAGTCCGAGAGTCTGGGGTCCAGTCTTCACATTGCTAGCCTTCTGACCCTTTTTCTCTTCCGATAAAGCAGTGTGCTAGAGAGATAACTACTAACATCTAATTTTATGACTATCTCAGTTCCTGAAAGCCAGGGAATCTATTCAAATCTTGCACTATTCTTGCTGTTGGAAAATTCTTCCATGAGTACAGCTAAAACTTACTTCTCTGTAATTTCAGCATCTATTCTCTGAGTTAATCTTTCTTAGTTTTCAGAGTCTCAGTTGGAATCTGAATCTTTACACTGCTCAGGAACAAGTTCTAAATTCTAACACCCTTTAAGAACTGGGACATTCTTCTTTATGTGTAATTTAATATTCTTTTGATGAAAGTGAAGTCAATCTTTGGCTCTCTTCTTAAAGAAGCTGAAACAAAAGGGGCTATGAAATACACTCTCTGCTGGATTGCCCAAACGATTATGTATGATGGAGTAAATTCCCACCAGTAGGCATGGAGATCACCTGGAATGTCCAGATGGTTCCTCAGAATGGGGGTTTTCAAAAGACCATTGCTAGACATATGTGTCTGGTTAGAATGTTTAACCTTCATGGTCTTTAATCATGTAGCATTATGTGAAATGCCACTGGCTGAATGACTTGATAAAGTGTTTTGAGGCCATAGAGTTTCCAATCTCCTGACCACCACCAGAGGCCCTGCAGCTCCTGGGAATGTGGTCCTTACAATCTGAATGCCTCTCTATTGGTCTATGAGAAAAGTGGGCAGATGGGAGTCGGCCTTCATATTGTGTTGCATGGGCATAAGGACTGCTGTGATCAAACAAATGAGAGAGAGAAAGGGGAGTGAGAGCGAGAGAGAGGGAATCAACTGCTGGGGTAGACAGGGAGTACCACTAGAAGAAGAGAAGTATCTGGCATGTAGTCCATTCTGTTTAAATGTTTTCCTTATTGTCAATAATCTGAGATTTTTTTTTTAATTCCCTAAGGGCACAAGTTATATCAATATTATTTGTCACAGTTGTTCATTGCTCTACACATGGTAAGTGCTGATGAAAACAATGCAAATTAAAAACCTGAAGTTGTTTATTTTAAAGGCAACTGAATGATATTGGAAGCAAGGTAGCAGGAAAAAGTATTAGAATTAGCCTGTTTTGAGGTCAGCTGGGGCAGGTGTCTGAACTCCTTGGAACTTCCATATTCTCCTCTGTAAGTTCAAATAATATCAGAATTGTGTTCAGAATTAGACAGGCCATGTAAAGCCCTTATCACAGTGCCAGAAACTTAGTAAACACTCAATAAATGATGGCTATTATTAATTATTTATTAGGATTACAATGATTATAACATGCTTGTAGGAAATGTTGAAAATGCTTTAACAGCAGGACTTGACCCAGGACCCATCTGTGTGTGTAATTGACTTGTCCCATATGTGGTGATGTTTTGGCCCATTTTAGTATTTATCCATCTTACATGAACTTTTTCTGCCTCAGATTTATTTATTTTTTTAAAATATTGGTGACCAGACTTCCCTGTGATACTTCTGAGGAGCACCGAGGCTTGATGGAAGCATGTCTTGCTTGCTTTTTAGAGTTCTGGTTCTGTCCAAAAGGAAGCATATGAACCCTTTCTTGAATTTATTTGGGGTCAGCATCTCTGTTGTTGCTGAAACTCTGGAAAGAGAGCAATACATGGAGCTATGCTCGCCAATTTGGCAGCATGTTTTTTCAGCCCACTTGGCTGTGCACAATATTCTGTCTGAGTTTGGGAAGATCTGTCTGCTTTTTTCTTTTGTAGAGAGGCTATGAGAAATGAGGCAATGGATTTGCCTTATACAACAGCCTGGAAAAAATAGGCCATGGCCTAACAAATAATGAGTTACATGGCCTCCTTCCAGGGAGTTCCTGGCTGGAGACTGCAGGACAGGTTGAGACGCCTTCTGATAGATTCTGCACTAACTGTCTTCTTTCCTAAAAGAAGTTCTGTTTAAAACAAAAGGCGGGGGGTGGAGGAGAGGTGTGGATTCTTTTACAGCATGAGATCCTTTTCAGAAGAATCTATTTTATGCAGATTTCAGGGTCACAGTTCAAATCATTCATCCCAAGGCATTACACTAAACCAGATAATTCTCATATATGGTAGTAAAGTGTGATAAGGTGTGAGTTTGACCTCACCCCAAATGTTTCTTATTTGAGACTGGCCCAAACCCCTTCTTTGTCACAGAACATAAATGACCATATGCTACCCTGTTTTGTTATGTTTATTTAGGTAAAGCCCTTCGCCCTTATTGGGTTTGTCTGTACCAGATTACTTATGACAATCTTCTCTTTGTTATTTTCTTTTTTAAACCTGAGGAAGGCTCAGGCATAAACTGTAACTGGGTGTTTCTCTACCTGTACTCTGCTTAAGTCTATGCACATGCTACCATTTTAATTCCTTTTCTCAATGATGACTGAATGATGTCTTCTGTATTGAGCAGTCTTTATCATTTTGGTTTAGAATTAGAGGGATCGGCAAGGCTGGAACATCATCAGTCTTGAGAGGATGCTGATCTGATGAGTCAGCGTCTGCACCAAAAATATTCCTCTGAAAGAGATATAGTTCCCTCACTCCCTGGCTAACACACAGAGTTTCCACATCCTGCATGCACTGTCCACTTAACTCCTTGACTGCCTATGTTAATCATGATGGTCATGGACCAAACCTCCATTTCTTCATCTCAGAATAATGTTCCCCAGAGCTGCTTTATGGAGCTATTCATAGATAAGAGCAATAACGAGCCCAATGGCATTGCTTCCTTTTCTGTATTCTGTGACATTCTCATCTCAGCCGACTGTGTCTGGCAGCCACACAATGAGGTCCTGCGTGTGTCAGAGAGATGGATGATATCTGCAGTGTCTGCATCTCAACACTGACTCTATGAGCTCCTGCTAAACCTTAGCTCGGGGATGTTAGATTCTGTGCCACTGAATTAGAAAAACAAACCTCTCTTTTTCTGAGAAATGTCTTATTTTCTCCCAATATGAAATACCTTAATGGAAATAATGACATGCATTAGATATTTGATGGATTGCATATTGTACTTTCATCCTCAAAATTTCTGACTATAAGACTCTTTGTTTTTGTCTTATTACTTGAATATTATTTTTTTCAAAGCTAAAATAAAGAGGCTACTGATCCAGGTAGTAGCCTTTACACTTTTTTTATAGATATTTCAGCTTTTTTCAACTGAATGAAGTTGGAAAAAATAAATTACCAAGGATATGAATGAGCCCCTATTTCATTATCAGGGAAGTGGCCAGTTAATTTTGGGAAAATCTGCTCAGATCTAAATTGACTGGTTTTTGTTTCAGTGTGAAATCGGTTATGAACCGTGCACAAATGAGCCACAGTGGGGTCTTTGGTAATGGATTATTAGTAAGAAGCTCAATGCTGCTGAGGCCACTCAGGCACATCTGAGAGAAGTGGTATCATGTGGGAGGTGGACCAAGGGACTCACAACAATGCCTGCTTCTACCATCTGTTTTCTAGAGCCTATTCCATGAGCATGCAACCTGGGCCGTCACGCAGGATTCCATGCTGAGATGAGCAGTTTAACACTCTGCTACTGTCATCTTGGAATTCTTAGTAATTTGTGAACAAGAGGAACTGAATATTCATTCTACACTGGGCCCAGCAAATTATGTAGCCAGTCCTCATGCCAAGCCTTTCTCTGTGTGATAAACACTAATAAGATTCTAGAATGAGAACTTCCTCCTCAATTTTGACTGAGGTAGGACAGGATTGCTATCAGGAGAGATGTCAGGATGCTGAAGTGAGCATGTGACAGCCTGCGTACCTCATATGAAGTGTTGCACTGGACGTAACTGTGAGAACCTGCTCTCTATTTCTTGGAATCCTCAGTCAGATCCAAGGTTTAAGAAAAGGTTTAGAGAGAAAAAAAATGTGTGATGATTTCTCTCAATTCCTCCTCCCTTTTATATGAAAGATAAGAACTTAAGGGGGGTGCAAATGACCGATAGTCATAACTGGGAAAGCTACCATAGACTGTGGCTTAGATCTAACTTACACTTGGAAAGGCTAGAGCTAAGAGTGGGGGTAAAGTAGGGAAATCAAAAGGAGGCAATCTAGTTTCATGGAACAAGGGATAATTCATGAGTCAGCTACGGGCCATCTGGAAGAGAGCACTGGTAGGGAATTATCTCAGGTCTCCCAAGGTCTATCTTGAGGTTGCCGCAGATATAAGGAGACCCCAGGAGAAAAATGTTCAGCTTGTGGGTGGGAGTTGAGGCAAGAATCTTGAGATCCTGGAATAGAGATGGATCTTTCTGGGATCCAGAAGCATTGGCTAAAGAGAACATTCAAAGAGTTCCCTGAAGCAACTGTCCTAGTCAGTTAGGGCTTCTATAACGAGCTGTCATAGACTGGGTAGCTTAAACAACAAAGGATTATTTCTCACAGTTCTGAAAGCTGTAAGTTAATGATCATGGTGCCAGAATCTTCAGGCTCTTGGTGAGGGCTGGTTATCTGGTTTGCAGATAATCATCTTCACACTGCATCCTCGCAGGGTGGAGAGAGAGCTCTGAACTCTTCCACCATTTATAAGGGCCTTAATCCCATCATGGGAGCTCTACCCTCATGACCTCATCTAAGCCTAATTACCTCCCAATGGCGCCATCTCCAAATACCAACACGTGAGGGATTAGGATTCAGCATAGAATTTTGGTAATGTACAAACGGCAATCCTGAGATCATCTGTAATCATCTGTGAGGCTCTTCCACCAAGAACTGCCGGCTTAAGCTGTGTGCTAAAACCAGAAGGCATAAAGCCATGCAGACAATTTCTCTTCATGCTCTCCACATTACTCCAGAAGTGCAGATGAGAACTGGGAGAGGCTGTGAGCAGGTACAGAGAAGGAGCAGAGCCCTTGCACAATTGTAAGTCTCCACCTGAAACAGGTACCATCTGGTTGAGGGGTCGCATGCATGCTCAGTCAGTTTTAGGGTTTTCACTATTATATATGACTGAACATTCTGATGACTGAATGAAGTGTGTGTGTTTTCAATTTAAAATAATAAGTTCCCTTTTTAACTAATAATGAGAGGAGAAGCCAAGGAAGCTGCCTGAGTGTTCCCTCCAGAGACAGGAGATGGTTATATCTTCTCCCACTACCCCATTAATTTTTATTCACACGATCATAGTGCACACCCATCATGTTTGTTGACATATAGGTCATATCTTTATTGCCAATTTAATCTTCCCAAAGTTTTGCAGAAAATATTACTTAATTTTTGGAAATGAGAAAAGTAAGACCAGTTTTGGAAATGAGAAAAACAAGTAACCTCTCTAAGTTTAAGAGAACTTAGCAAATTAATAAATAATAGAGCTTGAATTTGAAGCCAGGTTTGTGTGTTTCTTAAGATTTTTTCTCTTAATCATTACACGGATTCTCTCTCTTTAATTGGAAAAAGTAATATTAAGTATTTTACTATATGCTAGGAATAATGCTAATGACCTCACATATATATATTAATACACCTCACATAAACCATGAGTAGATTCTATTCTATTATCTATAAGGGGAAAGTGAAGCTTAGAGAATTTCAGTAATTAGTCAGTAAGCAATCTGAAATTACATAGGTAGCTCTTGTCTGTCTGACCCCCAAAACATATGCAATTCATTAAGAGAGAGACAAAGAAAAAGCAAAAAAGAAAGAGAAAGATTCCTATTAATTTCTTCTTAAATAAGTCAGATCTTTATTAAAACAAAATGCATCTAGTAATTAGGAGGTCCTCCTAATTACTAGAGCCAGTAGCAGACACCCAAAACAACACATAATCATTAGCTGGACATGTTCTCACCAATAGGTGAGAATAAATTGGGAAAGAGAAAACTAATTGTCGTGATAAACTTAGCCAATGATGAAGTGATTAACTATGAAAGCAGGCTGCACTCTAGAAAGAAGGCTAGTCTCACCTGTTTCCAGGAAAGCTCAGAGAAGGCTTCATGGAAAAAATGAGTCATTAATAATAGCTTTATTTAAATACTTCAAAATCAAAAACAGAGCGTCCAGGTTTGGGGTGGCAGTAAAACCAAAATCACAGAACTGAAAGTAAATATAATCAGTAAAGGGAGAAGGCCAAGAAGGAGTCATTCTTTTAGGAAGAGTGCTGTTTGTTCTAGAATAGTGGGGCACATGTGGCTATAATATTTATACAGAGACCTGAACTCAGGCTGATTTTATGTGCACAGGATGTGATAGGAATTAAGAGTTCATTACAGGTTCTTTGTCAGGTGACTAAGCAATGAAGAAAGGTGAGTTTTATAAGTATTTGACTGGGAATGGTATGCTGGCTACACTGAAGTGCAAAAGAGAATAGAGCTAATGAGTGACTGATATAGTTGTCCTGATATTAAATACCACCTTATTACAAAATAGATTGTTGAGCTTTCTCAGTTTTCTTTCCTGAATGAAAGTAGAAAGAACAGTTATATATAAAAGTATATATCAGTCTGCCTATCATCTATCTATCTGCAATTCTGTATTTGTAAACATCTGTAAACTATAGAAGAAGAGCTGAAAAAATGTGAAGAGTTTTTATCATTGTTTATTCAACAATATGATAAATATGGTAAATTTCCAATATCGATAATCATGTAAGGAAACTCATGATTGTAATCCTGGGAAGCATGATGTGCTGGTGGAAATAGCAGTGACTTAAGAATCAGAATAATGTGTCTGTTTTGAAGCATGATATTGTTTTATGGAGAAAACATTGTCTTTTCTTGTTGTTCAATGTAAATCAGCACACAATTCCAGTTTGCTACCCACTGTGCTTGTAGACATTGGAATATTTAAGAAAAATCCTATGAACATGCTGAACACTTATAGGTAGATGACTTGTATTAAAATTCTCTAACATTATTCCTAGAGTTGGAATGCTAAATTAAAACATATTATCAAAGGCTTTGTTGAAAAGTGTCAGGATGCCATTGAATAAGGTAACAGTGAGGCATATAGGGTACTCTTCATTTGCCCACACTTTCTTTTATGGCATCTTGATAATAAGATCTGATGTATTCTTTTTGTTATTATTATTATACTTTAGTTCTGGGATACATGTGCAGAATGTCCAGGTTTGTTACATAGGTATATATGTGCCATCGTGGTTTGCTGCACCCATCAACCCATCATCTATATTAGGTATTTCTCCTAATGCTATTCCTCCCCTAGCCTCCCATCCCGACAAGCCCTGATGCAGTGAGGTTCCCCTCCTGTGTCCATTGTTCAACTCCCAAAACATGCAATGTTTGGTTTTCTGTTCCTGTGTATGTTTGCTGAGAATGATGGCTTCCAGTTTCATCCATGTCCTTGCAAAGAACATAAACTCATCCTTTTTTTATTGCTAGATAGTGTTCCGTGGTGTTTATGTGCCACATTTTCTTTATCCACTCTATCATTGTTGGGCATTGGGTTGGTTCCAAGTCTTTGCTATGTGAATAGTGCTGCAATAAGCAAACATGTGCATGTGTGCTTATAGTAGAATAATTTATAATCCTTTGGGTATATATCTGGTAATGGGATTGCTGGGTCAAATGGTATTTCTGGATCTAGATCCTTGAGGAATTTCCACATTGTCTTTCACAATGGTTGAATTAATTTACACTCCCACCAACAGTGTAAAAGTGTTCCTATCTCTCCACATCCTTGCCAGCATCTGTTGTTTCCTGACTTTTTTTTTTTTTTTTTTTTTTTTTTTTTTTAAGATGGTATTTCGCTCTTGTAGCCCAGGCTGGAGTGCGTGGCATGATCACGGCTCACTGCAAGCTCCACCTCCTGGGTTGAAGCACTTCTTCTGCCTCAGCCTTGTGAGTCGCTGGGATTACAGGCACCTGCACCATCACACCTGGCTAATTTTTTGTTTGTTTAGTAGAGACAGGGTATTGCCATGTTAGTAAGGCTGGTCATGAGCTCCTGACCTCACATGATCCACCCTCCTTGGCCTCCCATAGTGGTGGGGCTACAGGTATGGGCCTCCTGGCTGGCCTTTCCTAACTTTAATCATGGCCATTCTAAATGGCGTGAGATGGTATCTCATTGTGGTTTTGATTTGCAGTTCTTTAATGATCAGTGATGATGAGCTTTTTTTCATATGTTAGCTGCATAAATGTCTTCTTTTGAGAAGAGTCTGTTCATATGCTTTGCCCACTTTTTGATAGGGTTTTTTTCTTGTAGATTTAAGTTCCTTGTAATTGTCAGATGGATAGATTGCAAAAATTTTCTCCCATTCTGCAGGTTGCCTGTACACTCTGATAATAGTTTCTTTCGCTGTGCAGAAGCTCTTTAGTTTAACTACATCCTATCTGTCAATTTTGGCTTTTGTTGACATTGCTTTTGGTGTTTTAGTCATAAAGTCTTTACCCATGTCTATGTCCTAAATGGTATTGTCTAGGTTTTCTTCTAGGGTTTTTATGATTTTAGGTGTTACGTTTAAGTCTTTAATCCATCTTGTGTTATGTGTAAGGTGTAAGGAAAAGGTCCAATTTCAGTTTTCTGCATATGACTCGTCAGTTTTCCCAAAACCATTTATTAAATAGGTTTCCCCATTGCTTATTTTTGTCAGGTTTGCAAAGATCAGATAGTTGTAGATGTGTGGCACTATTTCTGAGGCCTCTGATCTGTTCCATTGGTCTACAGATCTGTTTTGGTACCAGTACCATACTGTTTTGGTTACTGTAGCCTTGTAGTGTAGTTTGAAGTGAGGTAGTGTGATGTCTCCAACCTTGTTCATTTTACTTAGAATTGTCTTGGCTATACAAGCTTTTTCTTGGTTCCATATAAAATGTAAAGTAGTTTTTTTCTAGTTCTGTGAAGAATGTCAATGGTAGCTTGATTGGGATAGCATTGAATTTACAAATTACTTTGGGTAGTATGGCCATTTTCACAATATTAATTCTTCCTATCCATAGCGTGAAATGTTTTTCCATTTCTTTGTGTCTGTCCTCTTTTTTTTCCATGAGCAGTAGTTTGCAGTTCTCCTCGAAGAGACCCTTTACATCCCTTGCAAATTGTATTCCTAGGTATTTTATTATCTTTGTAGCAATTGTGAATGGGAGTTCACTCATGATTTGGCTCTCTGTCTATTGTTGGCGTATAAAAATCTTGTGATTTTTGCACAATTGATTTTGTATCCTGAGACTGCTGAAGTTGCTGATCAGCTTAAGGAGATTTTTGGGTTGAGATAATGGGATTTTTTAAATATATAATCATGTCATCTGCAAATGGAAACAATTTGACTTTCTCTCTTTCTGTTGAATACCCATTATTATCTTTTTCTTGAGTGATTGCCCTGGCCAGAACTTTCATTACTATATTAAATAGGAGTGGTGAGAGAGGGCATCCTTGTCTTGTGCTGGTTTTCAAAGGGAATGCTTCCAGCTTTTGTCCATTCAGTATGATATTGGCTTTGGGTTTGTCTTAAATAGCTTTTATTATTTTGAGATAATTTCCATCAATACCTCATTTATGGAGAGTTTTTAGCATTAAGGGGTGTTAAATTTTATGAAAGCTTTTTCTACATCTATTGAGATAATCATGTGGTTTTTGTCATTGATTCTGTTTACGTGATGGATTACATTTATTGATTTGCATGTGTTGAACCAGCCTTGCATCCCGGGGATAAAGCTGACTTGATTGTGGTAGGTAAGTTTTATGATGTGCTGCTGGATTTGGTTTGCCAGTATTTTCTTCAAGATTTTCGCATTGATATTCACCAGAAACTTCCTTCTTTTTTTTTTTTTTTTGGTTGTTGTTTGTTGCATCTCTGCCAGGTTTTGGTATCAGGATGGTGCTGGCTCCTAAAATGAGTTAGGGAGTAGTTCCCCTTTTTCTATGGTTTGGAATAGTTTCAGAAGAAATGTACCAGCTCCTCTTTGTCCCTCTGGTAGAATTAGGCTGTGAATCTGTCTGGTCTGGGACTTTTTTTGGTTGGTAGGCTATTAATTACTGCCTCAATTTCAAACTTGTGATTGGTCTATTCAGGGATTCTACTTCTTCTTGGTTTAGTCTTGGGAGGGTGTATGTGTCCAGGAATTTATCTATTTCTTCTAGATTTTCTAGTTTATTTACTTAGTGGTGTTTATAGTATTCTTGGATGGTAGTTTGTATTTCCGTGGGATCAGTGGTGATATCCCTTTATCATTTTTTATTGTGTCTACGTGATTCTTCTCTCCTCATTAGTCTGGCTAGCGGTCTATCTATTTTGTTAATCTTTTCAAAAAATTAGCTCCTGGATTCATTTGATTTTTTTTGAAGAGTTTTTCATGTCTCTATCTCCTTCAGTCCTGCTCTGATCTTAGTTATTTCCTTTCTTCTGCTAGCTTTTGAATTTATTTGCTCTTGCTTCTCTATTTTCATTGTGATGTTGGTACGTCGATTTTAGATCTTTCCCACTTTCTCCTATGGGAATTTAGTGCTATAAATTTTCTTCTAAACACTGCTTTAGCTATGTCCCAGAAGTTCTGGTATGTTGTGTCTTTGGTCTTTATTGTCATTGGATTCAAAGAACTTATTTATTTCTGTCTTAATTTCATTATTTATCCAGTTTTCATTCATTAGCAGATTGTTCAGTTTTAATGTAGTTTTGTGTTTCTGGGTGAGTTTCTTAATTCTGAGTTCTAATTTGATTGCACTGTGGTCTGAGAGACTGTTTGTTATAATTTCCATTTTTTTTTTTTTTTGCATTTGCTGAGGTGCGTTTTACTTCCAATTATGTGTTCAATTTTAGAATAAGTGTGATGTGGTGCTGGGAAGAATGCATATTCCGTTGATTTGGGGTGGAGAGTTCTGTAGCTGTCTATTAGGTCCTCTTGGTCCAGAGCTGAGTTCAAGTCCTAAATATTCTTGTTAATTTTCTGTCTCTTTGATCTGTCTAATATTGACAGTGGGATGTTAAAGTCTCCCACTATTATTGTGTGGGAGTCTAACTTTCTTTGTAGGTCTCTAAAAACTGAGAACTTGCTTTATGAATCTGGGTGTTCCTGTATTTGGGTGCATATATATTTAGGATAGTTAGCTCTTCTTGTTGCATTGATCCCTTTACCATTATGTAATGCCTTTCTTTGACTTTTTTGATCTTTGTTGGTTTAAAATCTGTTTTATCAGAGACTAGGATTGCAACCCCTGATTTTTGTTTTGTTTGTTTCTGGCTTTCTATTTGCTTGGTTAAATCTTCCTCCATCCCTTTATTGTGAGTCTATGTGTGGCTCTTTGCATGTGATATGGGTCTCCTGAATATAGAACACTGATGGGTCTTGACTCTATCCAATTTTCCAGTTATGTCTTTTAATTGTGGCATTTAGTCCATTTACATTTAAGGTTAATATTGTCATATGTGAATTTGACCCTGTCATTATGATGCTAGCTGGTTATTTTGCTCGTTAGTTGATGTAGTTTCTTCATAGAGTCAATGGTTTTTAGAACTTGGTATGATTTTGCAGTAGCTTATACTAGTTTTTCCTTTCCATGTTTAAGGCTTCCTTCAGGAGCTCTTATAAGGCAGGCCTAGTGGTGACAAGATCTCTCAGCACTTGCTTGTCTGTAAAGAATTTTATTTCTCCATCACTTATGAAGCTTAGTTTGGCTGAATATAAAATTCTGCGTTGAAAATTCTTTTTTTTAAGAATGCTGAATATTGGCCCCCACTCTCTTCTGACTTGCAGGATTTCTGCAGAGAGATCTGCTGTTAATCTGATGGGTTTCCCTTTGTGGGTAACCTGATCTTTTTCCCCGGCTGCACTTAACATTTTTTTCCTTCATTTCAACCTGGGTGAATCTGACGATTATGTGTCTTGGGGTTGCTCTTCTGAAGCAGTATCTTTGTTGTGTTCTCTGTATTTCCTGAGTTTGAATATTGGCCTGTCTTGCTACCTGGAAATTTCTCCCGGATAATATCCTGAAGAGTATTTTCCAACTCTGTTTCATCTCCCTGTCACTTACAGGTATATCAATCTAACATAAGTTTGGTGTTTTCACATAGTCTCATTTTTCTAAAAGGCTTTGTTCATTCCTTTTCATTTTTTTTAATCTAATTTTGTCTTCATGTTTTTATTAAAGTGATCTTCAATTTCTTATATCTTTTCTTCTGCTGGATCAATTCGGCTGTTGATACTTGGATATGCTTCACAAAGTTCTCATGCTGTGTTTTTCAGCTTCATGAAGTCATTTATGTTCCTCTTAAAACTGGTTATTCTAGTTAGCAATTCCTCTAACCTTTTTTCAATGTTCTTAGCTTCCTTGCATTTGGTCAGAACATGCTCCTTTAGCTTGGAGGAGTTTGTTATTACCCACCTTCTGAAGCCTACATCAGTCAATTCATCCAACTGATTCTTTGTCCAGTTTTGTTCCCTTGCTGGTGAGGAGTTGTGATCCTTTGGAGAAGAGGCATTCTGATGTTTGGAATTTTTAGCCCTTTTGTGCCAGTTTTTCCTCATCTTCGTGGATTTCTACCTTTGGTCTTTGATGTTGGTGACCTTCGGATGGGGTTTTTCTGTGGACATTATTTTTGTTGATATTGATGCTATTCCTTTCTGTTTATTGGTTTTCCTTCTAACAGTCAGGCGCCTCTGCTGGAGTTTGCTGGAGGTCCCCTCCAGTCCCTATTTGCTGGGTATCACCAGTGGGGGCTGCAGAACAGCAAAGATTGCTGACTGTTCCTTCTTCTGGAAGCTTTGTCCCAGGCAGCCATCCACCAGATGCCAGCTGGAACTCTCTTCAATGAGGTGTCCATCTACCCCTGCTGGGAAGTATCTCCCAGTCAGGATGCACAGAAGTCAGAGACCTACTTGAGGAGGCAGTCTGTCCCTTAGTAGAGCTGGAGCTCTGTGCTGGGAGGTCCATTGCTCTCTTCAGAGCTTGCAGAAAGGAACGTTTAAATCTGCTGAAGCTGCAGCCACAGCTGCTTTTCTCCTAGGTGCTCTGTCCCAGGGAGGTGGGAGTTTTATCTATTAGCTCCTGACTGGGGCTGCTGCCTTCCTTTCAGAGATGCTCTCTCCAGATTGGAGACTGTAGAAAGGCAGTCTGGCTACAGTGCCTTTTTCAAGCTGTGGTGTGCTCTGCCCAGTTCAAACTTCCTGGTGGCTTTGTTTATGCTGTGAGGGGAACACCACTTACTCAAGCCTCAATAATGGTGGATGCCCCTCCCTGCACCAAGCTTGAGAATCCCAGGTCAACTTCAGACTGCTGTACTGGCAGTGAGAATTTCAAGCAAGTGGATCTTAGCTTGCTGGTCTCCATGGAGGTGGGATGCGCTGAGCAAGACAACTTGGCTCCCTGGCTTCAGCCCGTTTTTCAGGGGAGTGAACGGTTCTGTTTTGCTGGCATTGCAGGTACCACTGGGATATGAAAAAAACTCCTGCCGCTAGCTTGGTGTCTGCCCAAATGACTGCCAGTTTTGTGCCTGAAAGCCAGGCCCTGGTGGTTTGGGAACCTGAGAGAATCTCCTGGTCTATGGGTTATGATGATTAAGGAAAAAGTATAGTATCTGGACCAGAATGCACCATTCCTCACAGCACAGTCCCTCACAGCTTTCTTTGGCTAGGGAAGAGAGTTCCTTGACCCCTTGAGTTTCTTGGGTGAGGCAACACACCACTCTGCTTCAGCTCACCCTTCATGGGCTGCACCCACTGTCTAACCAGTTCCAATGAGATGAGCCAGGTCCTTCCATTGGAAATGCAGCAAGAACCCTCTTTCTGTGTTGATCTCACTGGGAGCTGCAGACTGGAACTGTTCTTATTTGGCCATCTTGCCATCCATATTCTGATGTATCCTTCAGGAAAAGGGAGGGGTGCTGAAGGGAATGGTAGTGAGTCATTGATGTGGTGCGTTTTCCAGATCTCTTACTGTCAATATCCATATCATGGTTTCTAGTTGAAGTGTTGACAATGGAGAAAATATTACTAAGAATGACTATGATGGATTGGCCCCTAAAGCCTGAATCACCCTTTCCTTTCACATCTACTTGTCTGGTATGTCTCTGACATGAAACAGAGTCAACATAGAACGAGCAAAGTAAGGTTACCTAGGATCCCAGGCAAATTTCTTTTAAGTTTGCCTTATTCCTTTGAATTATTTCTTAAAACTGACCTTTCTGTTGAGGTATTTTCTAGAAAAGTAGGATGTCTTATTGAAGCATGCCTGTTGAGAGTATTTGAATGCTTTTTTTTCCCCCACAGCTGCACAAGTCTACTTGGGCTTTTGACCAGAAAAAAACAATGTCATATTATTTTTATTTGTTTCTGGGATATTCAATGTCCATTCTCATGAATTACAATTTATTCAAAGTAAGTAATGCAATAGAAATATATCTTTAGAATGAGATGTGATTTTTTTACTTTCCCCTTTAAAGAATATATTTTTTTGTTGTTGTTGTTTCTGTACAAGTTATCAGCCAGTTACATCCTCAGTGGTTTAATGGACACATGGCTGATTTCTTCAACATAGTATATGTGGACAAATATGTGCTGCCTTTACAAACCTGCTCTTGAATTTATAGGAGATATAGTCAATGATTGGTTAAAATCAGAAAATCTTCAGGAATATCATATATGTATGATTTGACAAAATCATGTATGTATGATTTGGTACCAGTACCATGCTGTTTTGATTACTGTAGCCTTATAGTTTAAAGTCCGATAGTGTGATGCCTCCAGCTTTGTCAAATGAATCTTCAGGAATATCATATATGTATGTATTTGACAAGCAGTTTTGTTTATATTGAAATAATGAATCTCTATGAAAACTCAATCATTTTGTTCAAAATGTAGGATCTCTAAAGTCTTACATTTTTCATATTTTTAAAATTTTTCTTTGCAGGTTGAAATGAGTCAAGATTATTGAAATACTGTTTGAGAATTCTAATAGTGTAAATAAATGCATAAATAATCTCTAACTATCATGAAGAGGAAAGAATAAGGGGAAGAGAATGAAGTGATTGACGCATAAAGAATTGTTTTTATGAGAAGCCACATTAGAAGAAATCACAGGGCTAACCAATACTCTCTTGACAAAAACTGTTGTCACTATTTCAAGTCATTCTTTTTACCTTAAAATAATATGTCACTGTCAGTAACTTGTTAAGCCACAGAAATGCTCCATCTTTTTTTTTTTGTAATCATTCTTTTTTTTTTTTATTGCATTTTAGGTTTGGGGGTACATGTGAAGAACATGCAAGATTGTTGCATAGGTACACACATGGCAGTGTGATTTGCTGCCTTCCTCCCCTTCACCTATATCTGGCATTTCTCCCCATGCTATCTCTCCCCAACTGCCCATGCCCTGGTGTCCCTCCCCTATTTCCCCCTGACAGACCCCAGTGCGTGAAGCTCTCCTCCCTGTGTCCATGTGTCCTCAATGTTCAACACCCACCTATGAGTGAGAAAATGTGGTGTTTTTCTGTTCTTGTGTCAGTTTGCTGAGAATGATGGTTTCCAGGTTCATCCATGTCCCTACAAAGGACACAAACTCATGGTTTTTTACGGCTGAGTAGTATTCCATGGTGTATATGTGCCACATTTTCCCTGTCCAGTCTATCATCGATGGGCATTTGGGTTGGTTCCAAGTCTTTGCTATTGTAAACAGTGCTGCAAAGAACATTCACGTGCATGTGTTCTTGTAGTAGAATGATTTATTATACTTTGGATATACATCCAGTAATGGGATTGCTGGGTCAAATGGAATTTCTATTTCTAGGTTCTTGAGGAATCGCCACACTGTCTTCCACAATGGTTGAATTTACACTCCCACCAACAGTGTAAAAGTGTTCCTATTTCTCCACATCCTCTCCAGCATCTGTTGTCTCCAGATTTTGTAATGATCGCCATTCTAACTGGCGTGAGATGGTATCTCAATGTAGTTTTGATTTGCATTTCTCTAATAACCAGTGATGATGAGCATTTTTTCAGCTGTTTGTTAGTCTCATGTTTGCCTTCTTTTGTAAAGTGTCTGTTCATATCCTTTGCCCACTTTTGAATGGGCTTGTTTTATTCTTCTCAATCTGTTTTAATTCTTTGCAGATTCTGGATATTATCCCTTTGTCAGATGGGTAGATTGCAAAAATTTTTTCCCATTCTGTTGGTTGCTGGTTCACTCTAATGACTGTTTCTTTTGCTGTGCAGAAGCTGTGGAGTTTGATTACGTGCCATTTGTCTAGTTTGGCTTTTGTTGTCAATGCTTTTGGTGTTTTGGTCATGAAGTCCTTGCCTATGCCTATGTCCTGAATGGTTTTGCCTAGATTTTCTTCTAGGGTTTTTATGGTGTTAGGTCTTATGTTTAAGTCTTTAATCCATCTGGAGTTAATTTTAGTGTAAGGTTTCAGGAAGGGGTCCAATTTCTGCTTTCTGCACATGGCTAGCCAGTTTTCCCAACACCATTTATTAAACAGGGAATCCTTTCCCCATTGCTTGTTTTTGTCAGGTTTGTCAAAGATCAGATGGTTGTAGATATGTTGTGTTGCCTCCGAGGCCTCTGTTCTGTTCCATTGGTCTATATCTCTGTTTTGGTACCAGTACCATGCTGTTTTGATTACTGTGGCCTTGTAGTATAATTTGAAGTCTGGTAGTGTGATGCCTCCTGCTTTCTTCTTTTTGCTTAGAATTGACTTGGCTATGTGGGCTCTCTTTTAGTTCCATATGAAGTTTAAGGTGTTTTTTTCCAATTCTGTGAAGAAGGTCATTGGTAGCTTGATGGGGATAGCGTTGAATCTGTAAATTACTTTGGGCAGTATGGCCATTTTCACGATATTGACTCTTCCTAACCATGAACATGGAATGTTTCTCCATCTGTTTGTGTCCTCTCTTATTAGGTTGAGCAGTGGTTTGTAGTTCTCCTTGAAGAGGTCCTTTACGTTCCTTGTTAGTTGTATTTCTAGGTGTTTTATTCTCTTTGTGGCAATTGTGAATGGCAGCTTGTTCTTGATTTGGCTCTCTTTACATCTGTTATTGGTGTATAGGAATGCATGTGATTTTTGCAAATTGATTTTGTATGCTGAAACTTTGCTGAAGTTGCTTATCAGTTTCTGGGGATTTGGGGCTCAGACGATGGGATTTTGTAAATATACAATCATGTCATCTGCAAATAGAGACAAATTGTCTTCCTCCTTTCCTAATTGAATACCATTCATTTCTTTTTCTTGCCTGATTGCTCTGGCTAGAACTTCCAGTATTATATTTAATACGAGTGGTGAGAGAGGGCAACCTTGTCTAGTGCCAGGTTTCAAAGGGAATGCTTCCAGTTTTTGCCCATTCAGCATGATATTGGATGTTGGTTAGTCATAAATAGCTTTTATTATTTTGAGATACGTTCCATCAACACCTAGTATGTTGAGGGTTTTTTGTATAAAGGGCTGTTAATTTTGTCAAAGGCCTTCTCTGCATCAATTGAGATAATCATGTGTTTTTTGTCTTTGGTTCTGTTTATGTGGTGAATTACGTTTATAGAATTGCATATGCTGAACCAGCCTTGCATCCCCAGGATGAAGCCTACTTGATCATGGTGGATAAGCTTTTGGATGTGCTATTGCAATTGGTTTGTCAGTATTTTATTGAAGATTTTTGCATCTATGTTCATGATGGATATTGGCCAGAAGTTTTCTTTTCTTGCTGAGTTTCTGCTGGGTTTTGGTATAAGGATGATGTTGGTCTCATAAAATGATTTGGGAAGGATTCCCTCTTTTTGGATTGTTTGGAATAGTTTTAGAAGAATGGTACCAGCTCCTCTTTGTATTTCTGGTAGAATTCAGCTGTGAACCCATCTGGACCTGGGCTCTTTTTGGGTGGTAGACTATTAATTGCTGCTTCAACTTCAGCCCTTGTTATTGGTCTATTCAGGGTTTTGACTTCTTCCTGGCTTAGTCTTGGGAGGATGCAAGTGTCCAGGAATTTATGCATTTTTTTCCAGGTTTACTAGTTTATGTGCATAGAGTTGTTTGTAATAATCTCTGATGATGGTTTGTATTTCTGTGGAATCTCTGGGGATATCCCCTTTATCATTTTTTATTGCATCTATTTGATTATTCTCTCTTTTCTTTTTTATTCATCTGGATTGTGGACTATTTTGTTGATCTTTGAAAAAAAAAACCAGCTCCTGGATTTATTGATTTTCTGAAGGGTTTTCTCATGTCTCTATCTCCTTCAGTTCCGCTCTAATCTTAGTTATTTCTCGTCTTCTGCTAGCTTTTGAGATTTTTTTTTTTTTTAATCTTGCTCCTCTAGCTCTTTCAATTTGGATGATAGAGTATTGATTTTAGATCTTTCCTTGCTTCTCATGTGGGCATTTATTACTAAATATTTTCCTCTAGACACTGCTCTAAATGTGTCCCAGAGATTCCGGTATGTTGTGTCTTTGTTCTTCTTAGTTTTGAAGAACATCTTCATTTCTGCCTTCATTTCATTGTTTATCCAGGCAACATTCAAGAGCGAGTTGTTCAGTTTCCATGAAGCTATGTGGTTCTGAGTTAGTTTCTGAATTCTGAGTTCCAACTTGATTGCACTGTGGTCTGAGAGACTGTTTGTCATGATTTCTGCTCTTTTGCATTTGCTGAGGAGTGATTTACTTCCAATTATGTGGTCAATTTTAGAGTACGTGTGATGTGGTGCTGAGAAGAACATATATTCTGTGGATTTGGGCTGAAGAGTTCTGTAAATGTCTATTAGGTTTGTTTGTTCCAGGTCTGAGTTCAAGTCCTGGATATCCTTGTTAATTTTTTGTCTGGTTGATCTGTCTAATATTGACAATGGGTTGTTAAAGTCTCCCAATGTTATTGTGTGGCAGTCTAAGTCTCTTTGTAAGTCATTAAGAACTTGCTTTATGTATCTG
>NW_022436948.1:27141444-27304061 GCF_009761245.1 Sapajus apella
CAGATACATAAAGCAAGTTCTTAATGACTTACAAAGAGACTTAGACTCCCACACAATAATACGGGAGACTTTAACAACCCATTGTCAATATTAGACAGATCAACCAGACAAAAAATTAACAAGGATATCCAGGACTTGAACTCAGACCTGGAACAAACAAACCTAATAGACATTTACAGAACTCTTCAGTCCAAATCCACAGAATATACATTCTTCTCTGCACCACATCACACCTACTCTAAAATTGACCACATAATTGGAAGTAAAACACTCCTCAGCAAATGTAAAACAGTGGAAATCATGACAAACAGTCTCTCAGACCACAGTGCAATCAAGTTGGAACTCAGAATTCAGAAGCTAACTCAGAACCACATAGCTTCATGGAAACTGAACAACTCGCTCTTGAATGTTGACTGGATAAACAATGAAATGAAGGCAGAAATGAAGATGTTCTTCAAAACTAACAAGAACAAAGACACAACATACTGGAATCTCTGGGACACATTTAGAGCAGTGTCTAGAGGAAAATATTTAGTAATAAATGCCCACATGAGAAGTAGGAAAAGATCTAAAATCGATACTCTATCATCCAAATTGAAAGAGCTAGAGGAGCAAGATCAAAAAAGAACTCAAAAGCTAGCAGAAGACGAGAAATAACTAAGATCAGAGCAGAACTGAAGGAGACAGAGACACAAAAAAACCCTACAAAAAATCAATAAATCCAGGAGCTGTTTTTTTTTTTAAAAGATCAACAAAATGGACCACAATCCAGATGAATAAAAAAGACAAGAGAGAATAATCAAATAGATGCAATAAAAAAAACGATAAAGGGGATATCCCCAGAGATTCCACAGAAATACAAACCATCATCAGAGATTATTGCAAACAACTCTATGCACATAAACTAGTAAACCTGGAAAAAATGGATGAATTCCTGGACACTTGCATCCTCCCAAGCCTAAACCAGGAAGAAGTCAAAACCCTGAATAGACCAATAACAAGGGCAGAAGTTGAGGCAGCAATTAGCAACCCAAAAAAAGCCCAAGTCCAGATGGGTTCACAGCCGAATTCTACCAGAAATACAAAGAGGAGCTGGTACCATTCCTTCTGAAACTGTTCCAAACAATCCAAAAAGAGGGAATCCTTCCCAAATCATTTTATGAGATCAACATCACCCTGATACCAAAACCCGGCAGAAACTCAACAAGAAAAGAAAACTTCAGGCCAATATCCATCATGAACATAGATGCAAAAATCTTCAATAAAATACTGACAAGCCGATTGCAACAGCACATCAAAAAGCTTATCCACCATGATCAAGTAGGCTTCATCCTGGGGTTGCAAGGCTGGTTCAACATATGCAAGTATATAAATGTAATTCACCACATAAACAGAACCAAAGACAAAAACCACATGATTATCTCAATTGATGCGGAGAAGGCCTTTGACAAAATTAACAGCACTTTATGCTAAAAACCCTCAATAAACTAGGTATTGATGAAACGTATCTCAAAATAATAAAAGCTATTTATGACAAACCAACAGCCAATATCATACTGAATGGGCAAAAACTGGAAGCATTCTCTTTGAAATCTGGCACTAGCCAAGTATGCCCTCTCTCACCACTCCTATTCAATATAGTTGGAAATTCTAGCCAGAGCAATCGGGCAAGAAAAAAGAAATAAAGGGTATTCAATTAGGAAAGGAGGAAGTCAATTGTCTCTATTTGCAGTTTTTCTGTTAAAAATACTGCCCAATGTCTGTGACATCAACAGGGAAAGTAGAGATGAAATAGCAGTTAAGTTGAAACATGATCCAACACTTTATTACCTTTTCCCTCCCCAGAAATTCATTTTTTGGAAATTCATTTAAAAGAGAATATGTAAAATGAGAAAAGTACAATCCTTTAGAAATATTTCCAGCACTACTCAATAAAATTTTTAAAAGTCTAGAAAGCATTTGGTCATAAGCAAAAATGAGATAATAAGCAAATGCCTTATGAAATTTATAGTATCTGGCAACTTACCTGAGTTACTGAGTCGGGGAAGAACAAAACAGGGAAGTACAATTAAACAGGATGACTCAAAAGAAATCCTGTGAAAGGCTGGAGGAAGGAGCTGATATTGAAACAGGGCTTTCCTCAAGAACTCAAAGCATTATGGTATACTGTACTGCAGCTCAGAAAATTTAGTTTTTGTCCTCTGTAACTATTTTCATATTTGTATACAGACACTTAAACACAGTACAGTTTAAGTGAGCTACAAGGATACCTTAGTTTTGTCAGTTTAGTGTCAATTGCATAACTGGACTGAGTTGCTCCATGGAACCAACCCATGAGAGAATCAGGAGGCAGGGTGGGAGCGCTGTGGAGCAGAACGGGGAAGAGAGTGTACTCTGCAGAGTGGAACAGGGTGAAGTGAAGTATGGTAGGGCAGAGCACAGGCCCTTATTGTAAACATGGGCAAAGCTACTCCCAGTATTTGTGGATCAAGTATACTAATAGAGGGACACATACATTATATCTAAATATTTAAAAGTGATATTTCTAGCTAACCAACTGTTAAAATGTGTTATATACAACTGAATAATACCAAACTAGAAAATATCTTTAAGTTTATAGTTTTTGAATGACTGAGTCAGCCAAATACCAGAGGTTACTAAATTCAATTGTTATCGCACATGGATAGTATTTTGTTGATGTCTGAAGATGTATGCACAGATATTCCATAAGCACATATAATTTATAAATTATTATATATGGATTCCATGAAGTCATTTGTACCTTTGTTTCTGCAAAATCATGAATTGTACTATTATCCAGCTTTTCACATAATTTGTGTTCTAATGCCATCTAAAGATGTAAAGAACTAAAATAATTGTATTGAATTACATTCAAAGGTCACAAGAGTTGAACTATTTTTATCAAGAACTATGCATTAAGTTAAATGTAAACATAAAATTAAATCAAATTGTCTCTTATATGTGCTTCAGAAAGTAATTTTTTCTCTAACAGATTCAATATTATCTACTAAAATTGAGGAACAGAATACAAATTATAATAGATGAATAAAATAATTTTAAATTAGGTTATATAACACAGCTGAATCTTTAATTTTGTAAAAAAGGTAATTGAATCCTAATAATTTTATAAAAATAAAATTACTCATATTCAGAACATTCAGTAGTAATCCAGATGGCCATGTAGAGAACTAGAATCATCAAAATGTCCCTTACACCTTATATACAACTATTGAAATTATCATGCTTCTCCATGAATACCACTAAACTACGAATTGGAACACTGAGAAATGACATTATGTTAAGTAATGGTTTCTTGTAGTCACTTTATCTGAGAGAAGAGTTTGACAAGTTCCTTTGTCTTTTTCTCTTACGTAAGTGCTTCAGCTGATCACATCCTCTTCATAATCTGCGTCGTGTCCATCTTATTGTCACTATTAATCTCAGGCCTGGCTTTGGATGTGTGGGACAGAAAAAGAGATGTTTAGAAGCATTTCTCTGAGGCCTAAGCACTAAGCAGTATACAGTCAAGAGAAAGACTGTATTGGCTTGCAGGTAATGTTTTGCTAGAAACAGAGGTATCCATGTGTTCTTCAATAATTTTACTGTTTGTGTCTTTGTGACATGTGTCCAGCTAAAGCACTGGGCAAGGGCCTCTTCTGTCCTGGCTAAGGAGAGGCACTAGCTACAGGATCTGGATTCAGATATCTAGCATTTGAATTAGGGTTTCACCATTCACTAGATGGACATATCAGACTTTCCTGATGTGTCTCTTCAGATTCTTTTTGCCATAACTCCTCCAGGGGCTTTCGGCTGCCACTTCAGCTAAGTCATTGCTACAACAACACACTATGCACAGGCTTCAAAGGACTTCACAAGGAAGCAAATCAGTTCTACCTTGAATCATTTTCCTGCAATACACTCTATGCCTCTTTCTCTGGTCATTTCTGTTGATGATAACACAAAATGCCAGAAGATCTTGAAAACAACTGTGCTTGCCTGATCCAAAAAGTAAATATGAGAAAAACAATTGACCAGTGAGACACATGAATCCATGGATGATTCTTCCCCTTTCCTCTCCTTTGATGGATAGTCCTGAGATGTACTCATTACAAAGTCTGTCAAAGATTATCCGGAGAGATCCCCATCATTTGCACTAGACACCAAGTGCTGAGCAGCTCAGTAATGATGCCTCATATTGACTTTTTTCTTTCCAGTTCCAATATTCTTTCCCTAACTCCTGCTTCCTTGGCTTTCTTTAACCTAACACAGTTTTAGCGCATAAAACTTTGCTGCAGACTCTGCTTTCAGAGGAACCCAGGCTACAAAAATACATGATCTTAGGTAAATTATCTTCTCTGTGCTTCAGTTTCCTAATATGGAAATGGGTAATAATAGAACTGATCTCCTAGGATGGCTGCACTGATCAAATGTATTTATATAAGAAAAACACCTAGAACATTTTCTGACATACAGAAAGCAGAGGTTTATGTGCTAACCATATTTACATCGCCTTTTCCCAATCACAAAATTTCTTCAAATAGAAGCTAATGTTCTTGGTTCCATGGCATTTTCTCCTTTATCTACATATGTTGAACATAAATTATGATTCAGACACTATGTTATACACCAGAGATTTAGATAAAGAACATAATCCTTCATTTAAATATGCTTAGAGCCTTGTGAAAAAGGCAGAAAATACAAACAATAAATACAGAATAATAAATACTGACACAGCATTCACGACACTATGGAGATAGAAAATAGTCACCTGAAATGAGAGGTTTGAAGACTCATTTGAGATGAAGCTGTAGCTTAGCTAAAATTTGAAGGACACACAGTAGTAACTTGGATAAGTAAAGTATTGAGACAATTTCAGAGAAAAAAACAATGCGTGTACAATATAAGGGTGACATGGAAGGGAAGAGTACATTCAAGTGCTACAAGAAGCTCCTTTATTTATAGAAAACTCAAAGTGGGGAGAAAGAAAAGATGCATCTAAAAAAGTAGCAAGGGCAGCAGCATGAAGAGCTGTGAGTGCTCCCTTAAGAACTACTATTTATTCTGAAAGCACTGAGGAACTATAGAAGAAGTTGAGGCAGAAGAAATAGACTTTCAGAAAAAAAAATCAGTAAGTGATGGTAGAATGAACCAGAGGGAGCGATATTGGAAGTTGATTGAATAGTGAGACCAAAAAAAAAAAAAAAAAAAAAGGCCAAACACAGCAAGTGGCAGAAGTGGTAGCAATGAGAGGATGGAACTGAATTGAATTTTATGAAAGAGCAATATAAACATAGAGACAGGCAGATAAATAGACGGTTGATAGCGATAGACATTACAAATCTCTATGTATACATGTATACATAGACATATAGATATGTATGGTGACATGGGGTGGTAGATTGGGAGAGAATTACACACTATTCTCAGATCTTGGCTCAGAAAAGGTGGTGGAAGGGTGGTAGCAATAATCAACGTAAGGCACATCAGAAGAGGAGTCATTAGGAATGGAGTTTGGGTGGCATATGATGAGTTCAGCTTTAAACATGTTGAATTTGACAGGTCTGTGTGACAACAAACAGCAAATATGCAGAGTCCTGAAGCAAAGCAGGGAAGCAGTTGCACTATCTCTGGAGGGAGAAAGGAGAAGCAAAGAAGGTACTTGAAAAGAAGAATACTATCAGAGGCTTTGAAGATTTGTTCTTTTGAAAATCTTATATACACTAATATATAACTAAATATAGACAATTCTAGTTGTTTAAATTCTTTGACCTTGCATATTCAGCTAAAAAAAAATAAGAAAAGGTCACTTTGTTTTTATTAATCTTTTCTAGTATTCCACAGGGTCAGGAAGGGGAACAACTTCGAAATGTCAATAAACAATTATCTGAATTACCCACTAGGAGCAGGAATAGTAGAGCTGTTGACAATTTCCATATATCTGGGGCATTTTAAAAATACAAGTTAATACTAGATGTTACAAATGATAAATACATGACTAGTTAGAATAATCTGAGATCGAGAATGTTCTAGGAGAAATTGTATAGATTCTTTAGGAAAGGTCTCTTAGGAAGTGATATTTAAGCCAAAATCTGGAAGATAATGAAGAACCAACCACACAAAGGCAAGGGAATGTTGGATACACAGAATATTGTTACGTAGACTAGAAAACCAAAATATGTCTAAGAAACACACTATTTTATGGAAACTATTCCCTCCAAAAGGAAATGCTTAGAAACCAAATGATTTCAGTTGCATGGCTTCTAGGAACAGAAGCCAAGTACTCACATATAAAATTCAGCTTCTTAATCACATTCAAGAATTGAATGCTTGGGCAAAAGGCCAACCTAGAACTAAATTCCCAGACTTTGGTTAATTATGAAAATGTCAAAGTTCCACAGATGATCGTATAAAAATTATACATGGACTTCATCAGACTAACTTTTGGTATCCATTAGCTACTGAAATGTCTCAACAGTATGAGAAAACACAAATGAAACATATTTTAAGACATTCAATTTCGTATCCCAAAGTATATGCCACAAAGTTCACACAGTCTGCATCTAAAACAGAGGACTATTATCAAATGAAAATAAAATGCTATGACCTGCAGACATTCTGACTCTTACATGAGGAGTATTAAAAAAATAGATAAATCTATCACAGCCACAAGTTCATGGCAGCCAAATTTGGCTGTTTGAATATGTGAAGTTTCAGTACTGACATTTTCTTTGGCAGGGATGGGATCAGTTTTAAAATAAATACCAGTAAACAGCCTTCCCCATTAATTACATGTGTAACCACCAGCTGTTGGTCCAAATTAAAGACTATTTTCTTTGTTTTCTATACCCCAATCCCATAATCATCAAAATAACTGGAAAAACTGAAGGAAGATAACAGTAGTAAAATACTCATATATATCAACATACTCCAAACAGCAGTGCAACATAATATACATGCTTTTAACACCTACTCCACATCTACTTGTAGTTTCAACTGGTAGCTGTTATATTAAAATGTACATAATACAGTACCTAGCATATTGTGGGTGTTTGTTAAATGGAATACTAAGATGAAAAACATACAACTGTATCTCTTAAGGAGCTTTCACTTCAATAAGTGTTATTTTAAGTTTCTGGCGCCAATTCTTATAAATGTAATAAAAGATGGTAAAGTCTCTTCCAGAATTTAAATAGTCCATTAGTGATCACAGATATTTGAAGAAACAAATTCAGTAAATTTACTTAAATACTGGCCAGGTGGCTGAAGCTTTAAAAATATCAAATTAAATTATTAAGAAATCTGAAGTTTGGAGAAAAGTAGGGTAGAAAGTCATTGTAAAAATGGGAGAGGTAAACATGAATCATGCCTTAGTGTCTCCCAGTGAAAGAGGAGCTGCAATATATGTCGTTATTTGTACTATAGAAATATCTTGGCCTCCACACACAAATATCAACCCCACCTACCAAGACTAGTTTTCGATTTTTAAAATGCATTTTATTACTTTTTTGTTTTGCTTAAAAATGACTTTTATGACCTAGGATAGTGTTGGATCAGATTTTTATCCTTCAATCTCACAAATTCTCTATCATCTTCAGAGTACTCCTCTGTCAAGCCTTTCCCTGACAAATTCCCAGCAGCATTTTCCCCTTTCTTTATTCACCACTGCTTACATTTATGACTTTAGCTAGCACTTACTTAATGCCTAATACATACTAGACCCTGTTTTTAACATATATTTATTTACATATCTATAATTCATATATTGATTCATTTTGTTTTCATTTAGATCATAAAAGGCAGATACATTATTATTATCCTCATTTTATAGATGTGGAAACTGAGAAAAAAGTAGTTTAGGTGAATGGTCCAAAAGTACTCATAACAGTGAGTGGTGAAAGAGGAGTTTGAACCGAGACAAATGGCTCCTCAGCCTATGTTGTTAAATACTACTCTAATCTTTCTTTCTGACCTTTGTATTTGCATGTTGTACAGCAGTATTGTCTTTACATCTCTAGCTCCTCTTTTACACTGAGAGTTCATAACAAACTTCATAACCAAAAATTTTCTGTTTTTATCTTTGTGTCTTCAGAACTTATTATGCTATCTGGTACCCTGTAGATATGAAAAATATGTGTTGAATAAATGAATTTATAATTTAGACTGGAAGGCATTTCCTTGTCAAAAGAACATAGATTTTAAGGTTTCCATAAATAAGTGAAATTTACCAACATGATAATGCTGCAGGATAAATTACTGCTCCTGAAGCCTTTCAAAATTTCTGAACAACTTTCTGTAAAAGTAATAAAATGTAGCAGAAGAAAAAAGTTCAATCTATCAGATAGCATTATTTTCTTTCATTCAAAACTTTGATAATTTTTTATATTTTTAGTCTGGCACCAATTCTTTTTTTTTTTTTTTTTTTAAGCCTACAGCACCCGGTATTTCCAGGCGGTGTCCCATCCAAGTACTAACCAGGCCCAACCCTGCTTAGCTTCCGAGATCAGGCGAGATCCGGCGCGTTCAGGGTGGTATGGCCGTAGATGTCTGGCACCAATTCTAACTTTTTAAATTACACTTTAAGTTCTGGGATACATGTGCAGAACGTGCAGGTTTGTAACATAGGTATACACATGCCATGGTGGTTTGCTGCATCCATCAACCCATCATCTACATTAGATATTTCTCCTAATGCTATCCCTCTCCCAGCCCCTCACCCTCCAACAGGCCCTGGTGTGTGATGCTCCCCTCCCTGTTTCCATGTGTTCTCATTGTTTTACTCCCATATATGAGTGAGAACGTAAGTGGTGTTTGGGTTTCTGTTCCTGTGTTAGTTTGCTAAGAATGATGGTTTCCAGCTTCATCGCTGAAAAGAACATGAACTCATCCCTTTTTATGGCTGTATAGTATTCCATGATGTATATGTGCCATATTTTCTTTATCCAGTCTGTTATTGATAGACATTTGTGTTGGTTCCAAGTCTTTGCTATTGTGAACAGTGCTGCAATAAACATACATGTGCATGTGTCTTTATAGTAGAATGATTTATAATCCTTTGGACATATATACAGTAATGGTATTGCTAGGTCAAATGGTATTTCTAGTTCTAGATCCTTGAGAAATCATCACACTGTCTTCCACAATGATTGAACTAATTTGCATTCCTATCAACAGTGTAAAAGTGTTCCTATTTTTCCACATCCTCTCCAGCATCTGTTATTTCCAGACTTTTTAATGATTGCCATTCTAACTGGTATGAGACGGTATCTCATCGTGGTTTGGATTTGCATTTCTCTAATGACCAGCGATGATAACCTTTTTTTTCATGTGTTTTTTGGCTGCAAATTTTTAATTTTTTTCCCCTCTTAAATTCATCATCAGTCTTAATTCTGCTCAGGAAAAGCCACTCTATTTCCAACTACTACAAGCCAGATTAGTCTTTCTTTTTCTGCCATTGTTCTTTTCTCAGCAGATTACTGGTGGCATTTTGTTGCTTTCAGCTGTGACGTACATTGTTCACTACCCAAACTAGTTGTTCTCGCTCACTAATTGTAAGCCATCCGCTTAGTTTTTCAGCATCGTTTCTGTCTTATGTATAAAATCTTCAGATGAACTGTATCTTCTCAATTCTCAGTTATTTATCATGTAAGAATTTTTAGAAAAAAAGCAGCAGAAAATGAACCAGAAGGTAGCATGAGTGCACTGTCATGTGACATTAGATTCTGGTCCACATCAAATGACCATCAAGTGTCCACAAAACTAACCACAAAGTTTCCCTTACAGTTTTTCAGATACGGTTTCTCAACAAATAAATAATTCTGTAAGCATTTTTCCACACAAAATGTGTTTGGTGACTGCTTAGATTTTCTCAACATTCTTTCTTTCTTTTTGGCTCTTCTGTTTCTGCTGGCTGAATCAAGGATGAATAATTCAATTAAGTGAATATGCTCATACCTATACTGAAGGTTCCGATGATCTTGAAGCACACAGTATTGCTTTTTAGGTCAGTCAATGAGAGACAGAGGGTTTGAGCTGAGGCTACATCACCAAATCACAAATAATCAAATTTGTAGTAAGGCTTTAGGGTACCCCATTGAATATTTGGTTGAGAAAAGATTTTACAGTAAGTCCATAGTTCACAAAGCCTGGATGAATTCATAGACAGTGGAACTATAGAATGAATTCAATGCAATGAAAATTTGTTTGCATCAATTTTTTACCTACTAAAATACTTTATAATCTTTGTAAACCATTTAGGAAATATGAAGAAGTACAAAAGAGTAAATGCACATAAACCATAATTCTATTATCCCTAAGTCACAGTTAATATGTTAATATATATTTTCAAATAATTTTATGCATATATAAAACTTGTATAATTTTATTATTTATTTTGTTCAGTTAATATTATGAACAATTTCCTAAAGCATAAAATACTCCACTAAAAATATTTAAGTGGCTAAAAATGTTTTTTCATATAGGTTAGCTGTATGCTATAATAAGCAAACTCCATTTTTGTGTATATTTGGTTTACTTGGCCATCCCCAATTTTTGAACATATTTGAAAATAACCACCATGATTTTTCAAATCAAATGCCTCTAATGTCCTGCCTCCATGTCCTAGGTCTCCCTATTGATTTTATTGTTGTTGTTGTCGTTTAATATTTTAGACCTGGGAAAAGTATGAACACAGTCCCTTGCTATGACAAACTAAGCAGTCAAGCTTGCCCATTTTGGGAAAATCTCAGGAGTCAGCACATCCAGAGTACAAAGGATAAGGCTTGCCCTGGTAAAACCACGTTTGAGATCATGGTATCTCCCTGCCAACTCTCCCCACTGAATTAAGCAACAAGTGTAGTTGATAGCTTTGTTTGGGTTTCAACTCACTGTAAGCTGACATAATCTCTCCTAAAGCAGCTTTCTTTCCCTCACTCTGTGGTCAAGAATACCCAGGAATTGGCACTAATTCATGCAGAATGTAGTGGGGGTGGAGTGGGTATATAATAGAGGTAATACCTATAGAGTAGCCCTCAACCAATGAGACTTAAGCCCTCATGGAGGAATGCATCTCTCAATTGATCCTCTAGGCATTCTTTTTTTTTTTTTTTAGATGGAGTTTCACTCTTGTTACCCAGGCTGGAGTGCAATGGCGCGATCTCGGCTCACCGCAACCTCTGTCTCCTGGGTTCAGGCAATTCTCCTGCCTCAGCCTCCTGAGTAGCTGGGATTACAGGCAGGTGCCACCATGCCCAGCTAATTTTTTGTATTTTTAGTAGAGACGGGGTTTCACCTTGTTGACCTGGATGGTCTCCATCTCTTGACCTCGTGATCCACCCGCCTCAGCCTCCCAAAGTGCTGGGATTACAGGCGTGAACCATCGCGCCCGGCCAAACTAGAGGCATTCTATAGGCTTTTGAGATCTCAGGTGAAGCCAAGCCCCAGTTGCCATTGTAGTGACCTTGACAATAGATATTTATTATATTTATTATAAATTTATATTTATATTTATATTAATAGCTTTTTAAAATTTATATTTATATTTATTATAGCTTTTTTCCCCTTCCCTTAATCCCTCCTATCCCTCATTCCAGCATCCTGGTATCACTACACAATTACAAGTTCTTGTTTCAGACTCTGCCTTGAGTGGTGGGAAGATCTAAGCAGTTCAATTCTTTACATCTTTGTGAATATTATATGTTATTTCTATTAAATCGATTGCTAGATGTAGAATTGTTGAGATGAAAGCCATGAACAAAATTAAAATCAAGTATTTTGATACATAGTACACACTGATAAATATTAAACAGAATACCTATTTCCTAATTACCATGTTTCTCTTCAAATAATTTATTTTTAAATTTAAAAAACTTTTAAATTCTTTTTAAAACAATTTATGTTTTATTTTAGATCAGGGGTACACATGCAGGTTTGTTACATGGGTGTATTATGTGATGTTGAGGGTTTTTATATGAATGATCCCACCATCCAGGTATTGAAAATAGTAATCAACAGTCATTTATTCAATCCTTTTCCTCTTCCCTCCCTTCTCTAGTAGTCTTCAGTGTCAGTTATTGCCATCTTTATGTCCATGATAGCCAATGTTTACCTCCCACTGATGACTGAGAACATGTGGTATTTGTTTTTCTGTTCTTGTATTAATTTACTTAGGATAATGGCTTCCAGTTACATCCATGTTGTTGCAAAGGACATAATTTTGTTCTTTTTTATGCCTGTATAGTATTCCATAGTATATATTTATGACATTTTCTTTATCCGATCCACCATTAATGGGCATCTAGGTTGATCCCATGTCTTTGCTGTTGTGAATAGTGCTGCAATAAACATATGAGCATATGTGTCTTTGGGTAGAATGATTTATTTTCTTCTGGGTATGTACCTAGTAATGAGATTGCTGTGTCAAATAGTAGTTTCGTTTTAAGTTCTTTGAGAAATCTCCAAATTGATTTGGAGTTCAGCAATATAAATTGCTGAACTAATTTATATTCCCATCAACAGTGCATAAGTGTTGCCTTTTACCCATGACCTCACCAGCATCTGTTGTTTTCTGCCTTTTAATAATAGCCATTTTGACTGGTATGAGATAGTATGTTGTTGTGGTTTTGATTTATATTTCTCTGATTATCAGTGAGATTGAGCATTTCTCATGTTTGTGAGCCATTGGTATCTAGGCTTCATTACTGGGATGCAAGGTTGGTTCAACACATATGAATTGATAAACATGATTCACCATATGAACAGAACTAAAAACAAATACCATATAGTTATCTCAATAGATGCAAAAGAAACTTTCTATAAAATCTAACATCCTTTCATGATAAAAAGGAAGAACTTATTATGTTCAAAAGGGACATACCTCAAAATATAAGGCCCATCTATGAAAAGCTCACAGCCAACATCATAGCAAATGGGAAAAGCTATAAGCATTCTACTGAAGAACTGGAATAAGACAAGGATGCCCACTCTCACCACTCCTATTTAACATAGTACTGGAAGTCTGAGCCACAGCAATCAGCCAAGAAAAAGAAATAAAAGGCATCCAAATGGAAAAAGAAGAAGTTAAACTATCTCTCGTTGCTGACTATATGACTCTAGTCCTAGAAAATCCCCAAGGACTCTACCAAAAGACTTCTGGAACTTAAAAATGACTTCAGTAAAGTTTCGGCATATAGAATCAATGTGCAAAAATCAGTAGCATTTTTATATACCGATAATGTTTATGCTGACAGACAAATGAAGAACAGATCTCATTTACAATAGCCACACCAAAAGATTAAATACCTAGGAATACTTTTAACCAAGGAGGTGAAAGATCTCTACAAGAAAAACTATGAAACATTGCTGAAAGAAGTCATAGATGACCCAAACAAATGGAAAAATATTCTCTACTCATGGATTGGAAGAATCAATATCATTAAAATGACCATAGTGTTGAAAGCAATCTACAAATTCTATGTTATTACTATCACACCAATGTCATTTTTCACAGGATTAGAAAAAACTATCCTAAAATTCATTTTAAAAAGAGCCAAAATAGCCAATGCAATTATAAGCAAAATGAACAAAGGTGGAGCTTCAAACTATACTACAAAAATACAGTAACTTAAACAGCATGGGCCTGGCACAAAAACAGACACATAAGCTGTATTTCTTTAAATAACTAACTATGTATGTGTGATGCTTCTATTGCCTGTAGAGGACTATCCTAAGGATCCCTTACAGCTCAAGTGCAGTACCATAATTTTTAATCCACTTTCTCCAGCTCACATCCAGTAGTTCTGTAATAACTCAGATATACTAACACTTATACTAGCTAAAGAAATAAAAATTAATGAGGCATAATTTGAGGTACTTTAAAGTTTTTATGAAATGACCATCTTGTCACTTTGGTCATCTGATATCTTCTTGTTTAATTTATTAAATAGGTTTAGCTATCCATTGAACTCTTCTCTGGGTTCTCACCAACTTATTTACCATTTGTTTTTTCTTTCCAATTGAAACCAGTCGACGATTTTAATTTTTTGTCACTTCACTTGCTCACTTTCTTTAATGCTTTTTTCATAAAATTGTTGACTTAGAAACACTAACATATATCACTTCAATGATCATCATAATATGTTTTAAATAACTCATTATCTACTAATTACGGTACTCCTTTGTAAGGAAATAATCATACAACTACAAAAATAGGCTTTGATGTGACTTTTGAATGATAGAATTAATGAGGAGTATCTGGAAGCCCCATCTCAGGGCCAGAGTTAAGATGCTATTAAAATACTAATCAGTAGACTAGCACTTGGAATTAGAGGATGAGCTTAGAAAAGATAACTCATTTCATAATTATTTGTGAAATTAATGCCTTTTTATATCCAGAATAAATGTGTAGCAATGGGATTGTTTTGGAAATAATAATTGGATTAAAGTTAATATGATAAGAACACAGAAAATAACTACATTATAAACCTAATGTAAATTATATAAATCACTAAACCAGTAAAAGAAGGTTAATAAGGTTTTCTTTAGTTGACTTAAAGCAATTTTAAATAAAGATGAAGAGGCACTGACAGAAGCATATCAAACTGAATACTGATGACAAAGTGGTTCTGAAGCAATGAGATCTCATGGCTTGATCTTCTGTAATAAAGGTAATATTCCCAGAGCAGATAACAGATTTGATTCTTGCTCGTAGGGAAAAATTAGATGGGCTTCTAATAGTAGAAAGAAACCTTGAGGAAACAATCACAAGTTAATGAAATTGATTTCTTTTCCCTAAGGGAAGGAAGTGGAAATGTCAGCAGAATTAAGAAAATTAACTTTAGGAAGCTAATTGTATCAAATCTGAAAACCAGTACGATGAATCCTTGGGCTTCTTTTAGAAAGTGGAGTTTAAGGAAGTTGGTTATCCAAAAGAACATAGTTTTACCCGGTCAAAACGTAGTATGCCAGGATATTTAAAAGACAGGAAGGGAAAGAAGTCAATATGACTACATCCAGAACTTTGGATAAAGTTGAAGGGCAAATGAGGTTATACATAATGAAATTTAGAAAGAATGTTACAAAAGGAAATAGTAGAATAAGAGTCATCAGAAATAAAATTTTTAGAGAGAATTCTGTTTTCAGAGAAGGATAAAAATCACAATTTAGGTGATATAAAGATTTTCATCATTTACTCATTTCACACATATTAATTGAGTGCCTACTATGTATGAGGCATCATTTCAGGCACTGAACATTAGCCAGAAAACAAAACAAACAACATCTCTTCATTGTAAAGTTATATTTTAAAAATATATCATAAAAGTTCATCAAAATATCTTCCAATATATTTTCTGATGTTATCTGCATTTGGCTTAATTATCTACAATTTTTATACGTGTATTTTTGGTATCAATCATTCATGCTAATTCAGAATGGTAACCGTGAGGGCAAAACCCTTTATAATCTGTATTTGATTAAGGAGGAAGAACTAATACTTTTTAGAATACTATGAAATAATAAGGGTTAAAATAACATGTGTTGTTGTTGTTGCTGTTGTTATTTAATCAGCCAGATCATCAAGATAAGGTAGACACTACTTTCACCTTCACAATATCCACTCCTCCTTTTTTTCCAAAAGCATTCTGGCTTGTGTTTTCAGGTAATCACTACTCCATGCCCAATACATACAGCTAAGTATCTTGATGATTAAATTCCATTCCTCCTCCAGGAAGAGACTAATAATCCAAGGAGTAATTCCATTTCCCTGCCAGTGATTGGTTCAAAAAGGACATGTGGCCCATTTTTGATTTATGAGGTATTTTCTAATAGAGAGTCTCCAAGTTCTTCAATATTTGAGTGAAACAATTAACAGTGACACACTTGTCATTCATTATGTATAAAGATAAATAAATATGTATATAAAAGAAAAGAAATATATTTTAAAAATAAATATATAAACCCCTACTTTTAATCTTGTCCTTGAAAATGCAGCAAGGTATATTTTAAAAACCTTACTCTTATGAGTCTTTTGATGTTTTTTATTCTCATCCATCATTTAGTTAAATACAATAAAAAATGCAGCTAGCATGAGAAAGTCTTGTTTTGCTGTGCAGAACTGCTTTTCTAGGTGCTTTAAAACTGACTGATGTTCTAGGTGATAATCCTTTCCTAACTGATTTTACTCATCTGTCCTAACTGGTTCCCAGGCGACCTATGACTCAAATGCTTACACCCTTAACTGTTTGTCTGAGTGTGAAATGCATATCTTGCTCATGTAGCAAACCTAAAATGTCTCAAACTGAGCCCAAATTATGTTCTTTCCCTCAGTCTGCCCCACTGCCTTTGTTATCTGCCATCATTTATACAGCACCACCATCCTCAAGGTTAACCATCAGAAGCCTCTCACTTAACTTACTCTCTCACATTTGATTCTGAAACAAATTCTCTATAATGAACTATTATTTCTAAATCTAAATTATCTCTCAAAATAATTAACTCATTTCCCTTTCCGTAGCCAATACCTTGTACAAGAACTTACTCTTCCCTGAATTTTATAATAGCTATCTAACCAGTCTTTCTGTCTCCTCTCTTCCTTATGCTACTATCAAGTTATTTTCTTACTAGGGGTGTGGGTGTGTGTGTGTGTGTGTGTGTGTGTGTGTGTGTGTGTCCCCGAAATCTTGGCAGAACATTGTTGAGAAACATAAAGTTTACCCTGCCCCATGGCTCCTCTGTGGAGGATACCTTTTAGTTTGTAATTAGTGGTAGGTAGGTAATAGCTACCTACTTGGTAAATTTCTGAGTTATGAGTAAATACAGAGCAACCGTTTACTAATGAGAATTGCCTGTCTAAGAGCAAGTCATGGATGAGAATCTGCTCGGGGCCTTCAGACTGGAACACTGTTAACCTCTCAGCTCTTAGGCTGTTGGTCCCTCAGATAGATCCACTCTGTTGTTCTTTCTGGGTGTCTGCCTCTCAATATCTTCAGCACCGCCTGGGTGGGAGTCTCCAGACGGAGCTGGTTCTCAGTAGAACATCAAGACCATTCATGATATGACCCTTTTATACCTTTTAGAGTTGACTGTCATTTTATTTTCCCTAATGACCCCATGCTACAGTCAACCCACGATATTAATTATTTTCAGAACATGCTTTTCCTCTTTTCCTTTGTTCACAATATTTTCTGGGATAAAATTTCCTTAGGTCCACCAGTTGAATTACTCTGAATTCCTAACTTCCCAGCCCAAAGTTTCCCTCCACTTAGAAATTTTTTCTGATTTCCAAGGAGAGTCATTCCCTTCCTCTTTGGTGTGCCATGAGGTGTGATTTGAGCTTTATCAGATGCTTACTTGATTTCTGTGGTATTTAGATTGAATATATACTGACCGTGAGTCATTAACATATGGTTACTAGGTAAAAAGCCAGCTTGCTTGTAGAAATATGGTGTTCATGAGAATAGAGATTAATATTTGTTTCACATGCTATGTTATTGTAATAGTAGTTTTAATCTGAGTTTGTCAGTACATTTTGTGACAATGACAAATAAACCAAAATGGGAATGGAAAATAAAAAACAAAAACATTAAGAGCATGGAAATATAGCAAGGGACAATTTTAATGAGCAAGGATAATGTACCCTCTGATCACAACAGTTTTAACAGGACCTAAATTAGACTGCCTCTTTCAGGTCTGGAAATTGACTTGACTACTACAAAATGTATTTTCCAGTCTATCATTGATGGGCATTTGGGTTAGTTCCAAGGCTTTGCTATTGTAAACAGTGCTGCAATAAACACATATGTACATGTGTTTTTATAATAGAATGATGTATAATCCTTTGGGTACGTATCCAGTAATGGGATTGCTGGGTCAAATGGTATTTCTGGTTCTAGATCCTTGAGGAATTGCCACACTGCCTTCCACAATGGTTGAACTAATTTATACTTCCTTCAACAGTGTAAAAGTGTTCCTATGATAGACTGGATATAAAAATGTGGCACATATACACCATGGAACACTATGCAGCCATAAAAAAGAATGAGTTCATGTCCTTTGCAGGGACATGGATGAAGCTGGAAGCCATCATTCTCAGCAAACTAACACAAGAACAGAAAACCAAACACTGTATGTTCTCACTTGTAATTGGGAGTTGAACAATGAGAACACATGCACACAGCGAGGGAAACATCACACACCAGGGCCTATTGGGGGATAGAAGACAAGGGGAGAGAGAGCATTAGGACAAATACCTAATGCATGTGGGGCTCAAAACCTAGATGACAGGTTGGCAGGTGCAGCAAACTACCATGGCACATGTATAGCTAAGTAACAAACCTTCATGTTCTGTACATGTATCCCAGAAATTAAAGTAAAATAAACATAAAAATAAAGAAAATATATTTTCCATAGAATCTGTGCCTTCCTTTCCTGCTTCCCTATATGCCTAAATTATGGTCAATGAAAAGTTATATGTGCCATTTTGGGGACAAAGTTTATAACAGGGGAAGGATAGGCAATTTTGACATTGTGGGTATTATGTTATTCTATTATACTTGCAGTTAATATCAGCACAAAGTACTAAAACTAAATGCTCACTTTTCCCACTTGCTGGCTTAGGGCAGACAAGGGCTGAGATTCTTAGCCTTTGGGGATTTGTGGATAGAATTCAAGGATTTCATGAACTTGGATGGGAACAAATTATATCTTATTTTAACTGGATCTAACTGAAATTCATCATTTCTTTTTCTAATGTTGGCAGCCAACATACCAATAGCATAGACTCCTAGTCAAAATCATAGTTATTTTTATATCAGTTCTTCTGCTGAAGATATCTCAAAATATTGTTTGCCCTCATCACTACTTCAAAATTATGGTGGTTATTAGAACTGTGTTGCAAGATCTGGTTATTTAATACTAATTTAAAAGCACACAAAGGGCTGGGCACAGTGGATCACACCTGTAACCCCAGCACTTTGGGAGGTTGAGGAGGAAGAATACATCGAGGCCCAGAGTTCAAGACCAATCTGGGCAATAATAGTGAGACACCATCTCCCCAAAAAATAAAAAATAAAAAATTTAGCCAGGCACGGTGGCTCATGCCAATTGTCCCTGCTACTTGGGAGGCTGAGGTGGGTGGATCAGCTGAGCCTAGAAGTTGGGGCTGTAGTAAGCCATGATCTTCACTCTAGCCTGGGCAACAACAGAGCAAGACTCTATCTCTGAAATAAAAAAAGCACACATATTACTGCGTCACAAATTCATTTAATATACATGTTTTGATAAATGTATGTCAATATAATTGTTTACCATTAAGCCCTAACTATTTTATTGTATGTATTTTAAAGCATTGTACTTAGAAAGAATCTTTAGACTTTACCAGAGTGAAAGTTGAGTCCATGGCACAGAAACAAAAATATGAAGAACCCTGCCTCTGGATTGGCAGTCACAGATGAAGAAGTATGGGTTTCTGAATTATCACAAGATGGGAGCTGCCAGTTGAAAAGCTGCTTGAACTATTGAGGGTAGGAACAACCCACTTATGTTGTTTTTGGTCTATTACATGTTATGGAGTGTATTTGTTCACCCACACTGCCCTATCAAAACTCATATAATACTACAATATTTTCTTTAGTTGCCATTCCCTATGCAATAAAATGCCATAAGAAAGAATCAGGAAATAAAAAGAATGATCTAAGTAATTATATAAAATAAAGAGAAGAAAAAAAGCCAAATAGTACGAGTATGTAAGTATTCTGGCTGTTTAAAGGTAGTTGACTTCAGCCTGATTTATTATGATTCCATTTTTATAATAAGCTCTATTATAGTTAATTGCAGCTTCTGTAATATTAAGCCCCTGAAACCTTCAGTTGTTAATTCTCATTCACAGAATGAAGAATTTGCCTATGTTATAAAAAGGAAAGAATGGTTTTCTCTACTTCAGTAATGATTGAAACAACTCTGCCACTCAGTGACTTGTATCCAAATTTTAGTTTTAGAACTGTTTTCTGAAATTGAAACTGCAAATATAATGACATAAAGTAATATCCATAATGTCGATTGTATATTCTTTCACATCCTTTTCTTCTGCACTGCTAAGGCAAAGGAAGCGTTTTTAGTTCTCATTTTCTTTTGAAAGCTTTAAGTTGGCCACAGTTTCAAAAAAAAAAAAAAAAAAAAAAAAAAAAACCAGATGTGATTCATTTTGGACCAGACTTAAATGTATAAATTTCACATGAGTTTAGAGGCCACTATAGTCATGGAAGAAGCATCTCATGACTTATAAACACAGCCCATTCTGGGCAAGTGACCAGTGAAGGTGATAAGAGCAAGAGAAATGTCTGATTATTTAAAGTGAATTACCCTCGAACAAACTGTCAGCTGGATCCACAATGATTTCACATAGTTATAAAATTACTTTTATTGATTTAAAGCAAAAAAAATGTAATTTTTTATTACCCTCTCTTTCTGCAGACTTCTCAGTAAGCATCACCCTATGTTTTTGTACAAATTCCCCAAATCAATCACATTCCAGGCATATTTCTTTTTTGGCTTTGTGTATTGTTCTCAGCCATCTGCTAGGCCTCTAAGATTCAGACATTTACAATTTAAAGATTATAAGACTTTTAAGCAGCTAGATCCTTAATAATTTTAATATTAAAACAGGTTTCATTGTTCATTATTTTAAATTAAATATATGTCAGTGAGTGTTTGTGTACTTTTTTAAACTTTTATTTTAGGTCCAGAGGTACAAGTATAGCTTTGTTTGGAGATCTGTTGTACTTTTATAACTGAGGATTCTAATTTTTTTTTTTTTAGATGGAGTTTTGCTCTTGTTAACCAGGCTGAAGCGCAATGGTGTGATCTCAGCTCACTGCAACCTTCACCTCCTGGGTTCAAGCAATTATCCTGCCTCTGCCTCCCAAGTAGCTGGGATTACAGGTGCCTGCCACCACACTCAGCTAATTTTTGTATTTTTAGTAAAGACAGGATTTCACTATGTTGGCCAAGCTGGTCTCAAACTCCTGACCTCAAGTGATCCGCCTGCCTCTGCCTCCCACAGTATTTGTTGTATTTTTGTAACTGAACAATCTTTTTTTTCTTTTTTTAATTCTTGTTATTAAGATCCCCAAATTATACATTCAGGAAAAAAAAATAATTGACTCTAAGAATATCAATTTATATCACAGTTCCATTGTAATGGAAACACATATTTTAGATTTTTACCAGGAATTATGATACAGTTTGGCTGTGTCCATACCCAATCTGATCTTGAATTATAGTTTCCATAATCCTCACTTGTCATGGGAGGGACCCAGTGGGAGGTAATTGAATTATGGGGGTGGGTGTGTCCTGTGCTATTCTCATGATAGTGAATAAGTCTCATGAGATCGGAGCTCCCTCACACATACCCTCTTGCCTGCCGCTATGTAAGACATGCCCTTGCTCCTCCTTTCCCTTCCACCATGGTTGTGAAGCATCCCCAGCCATATGGAACTATGAGTCCATTAAACCTTTTTTTCTTTATACAAATTACCCAGTCTTGGGTATATCTTTATTGACAGCATGAGAATGAGCTAATACAAATTATTTCTTTCTTTCTTAGCTGCATTGGGATAAGTTCACTGTATTAATTTGAAAATTCTTATTATGAAAGAAATTACTTGTAACAACTATTCACTCAAAAGATAACGCAAAAGACAAGTCATATAAATAGGAACAAATGTTTTGGGGACATGACATCTATCAGTTTATGAGTGTTTTAAATATAAGAGTATACTAACTAGTGCAAGGATATGATCCATGTTAATGGGAATTTTATCATGACAACTCTCCGTCTTACAGAGAGCTATTTCTTCAGGATAAGAATTGTTATGATCCAGTCAGATGAGTCTTACAACGCAGATGACATTTGTTTTATGGAAGTTTTTGTGGATTTCAAATTTTTCCTGACACAGCAAGATACACGAGGGACACAGCTGAAAAGCAGTTTAATTACCACAGGGACACTGTGACTCATAACTAACTTTGTTTCCAGTGGGCCTGTGGCATGGACCCCAAGTAGCACATTTCAGTGAGGCTTCAGTGTAACAGCTGTAATTGTTACCCCTTTGGGTCATTAAAGCACAGATAATGATCTAATGTGCCAATTAAAGGAGAAAAAGAACATAGTAGGGTTGTTTCTAAAAAGACAATATCATCTAATTAGCATGAAGAAAATTAGAACAGAAACACTGAAGAATTTCTTAGTATTTTTAGAGCTAGGAGAAAACTGTTCACTTCTCATTTAGAATTATCTGGCCGTTGTAGCTCTTGTTACATATTTAGAATACCTTCTTTGTAAAGAAACTGGTGAGTCTCCAGATTCACATGAATGCTAGGTATATTCTGTGCAAGAAGGAAACATTTTTCATTATAATTTGAAAATTTATAAAGTGGGTTTTTTTTCTGCCCACCCACTCCTTCCCCCCAATTCATTGTTGGAAGCAATAGCAAAGAGAGCAACAAATTGAGAGTTCTTTACTCCAGCATGGTACCATATGGGATGGATTTAAATGTGAATGAAGGGTAAGGATAATTTAAGGTATTATACTTGAGTCCAGTCTACTTTGTTAAAAACATTGGATCCAAAATACTTAATTCATATAAATAAATACATATATATAAAACAAAATTTATTTCATGTAAAGCTACTGTATGACATGGAAATGACTGGGAAAATTGTTCTGTTGATTTGGGAAAAACATTAAAGTTTTTAGTTAACAATTCTGAATTTTTAATTTATTCTTGTGTTTTTGTCAGTGTAGCTTTTCTTATTACAAAAACACCTTTAAGTTTGATATTTAGACATATAAATATATAATATTAAAATTTCTCAACGCACAGTGGTTTTGTTAAATTACCCTGTCTGTTATATTTCATCCTTTTATTTTTAATATTTATATTGCATTTCACTCCCTTTTTTGTTGTTTTTATCTGGTGATTTGGAAATTATATATCTTATTTCTATTCTTCCTATTTCTTTTGTGAGTACAAGTATTTAATCCCAGTACAGTTTTATATCAGTATCTAAAGTTTAGTACTCTCTGTAGCCTCCTCCTAAGTGAGACTTTAAAAGTGTTATCATGGTTTCATTGACTATTTCACGTCACCCATACCAACACACATGTTGAGATCATCTGGCTTTTTAGTTTCAGTTGACTCAGTCTGTGTTTCACATTAACATTTAGTTGATACTAAATATACGTTGTATTTGTTTCTTTGCTTACCATTTGCCTTTGTATTCCAGTACATCTTCTTTCTTGAATTACTCAATTCTCTATTGTGTTTTGTTTTGCTCTAGAAATGTTTTCTAGAAGACTTCCCTATTGCTTTTTCCCCTAACACTTCTTTATCCTTTGATTCCAATCTTGGAATGCCCAGAAACCAGTCCTATATCTGATAGTAGTCAACATTCTTGAATTAAAAATAGTGTCTCAAAATAAAATACAATCCAATGTCAAAACACATGACTATGCCTTAAGATCAACTGGATATAGTCAAATTCATTTCCGAATTTTCATAACCATTAGAAGAGTCTTCCAAAAAGCAAACTGAATTTATGAGTTAGAAGCAAGAACACTGGACTAAAAGACAGCAACTTTCATTCCTGTGCTCAATCTACTAACAAGTCCCGTGATGTTGATGAAATCGTTAGACTTTTATCCATTTAATTTCTTCTTCATTTGAAAAATGAGTAATTTCAAGCTTGATAGTCTCTAAAGTTCTTTATAAATTTAAATTAAACTGTAGTATATTGGGGAAGAATGTTACATTGTATTAAAATATTACTTTAGGTCAGATGAAGTGGCTCAGACCTACAATCCTAGCACTTTGGGAGGCCGAGGTGGGTGAATAACTTGAAGTCAGGAGCTCTAAACTAGCCTGGCCAACATGGTGAAACCCTGTCTCTACTAAAAATACAAAAAAAAAAAAAATTGCTGGTCATGGTGGTGGGCACCTGTAATCCCAGCTCCTCTGGAGGCTGAGGCAGGATAATTGCTTGAACCCAGGAGGCAGAATTTGCAGTGAGCTGAGATCACACCACTGCACTGCAGCGTGGGCAACAGAGCAAGACTGTCTAAAAATAAACTTTGATGGCTAGGCCCTACTCTATTTTAGCAATATTTCTATGATTTGATAGCTTGGATTCTGAAGAACACAGTAATAAAAAATAAAGATGGTACTGTGGTATTTAATATATTTGCATAATATGGATTTATGATAAGTAGTCAATAATTTATTAATAATATTTGTTCCAAACAACTTTGTATTGTCCATAAACATATCATGTAAGTCAGCAGAAAAACATACTATCTATATTTTACATATATTAAAAGACCTGGTTTTAACTAAAACTAGAGAAAAAATAAATTCTAAATATTTAATGAAAGTGTAAAAATAATTGTGTTGCAAATATTTCATTTTGAAAATAAATGTGCAGTATTGCTTTTCTCCCCTTAAAAATGGCAAAAGGCATTGTGCTTAATAACAAAAAAAAAGCAAGAAACTTTATTTCCAAGAGAGTCATTATTGATCTATAGATAGTGCTATAGGAAAACACTTAATCAGGATTAGTTCTAACAGCATGTGTGAAACCAAAGAAGAGGATGATACAATAGCATTTTAAAAAACATCCGTCAGTGTCATCTGCTTCCTCTTGTTTCATCTTTCCTTTTCAAATATTTCCTTCAGCCTATACATCTGGAGTATGTCCAGTTTTGTAACAAATTATCTTTCATAAAATCTATGCAATTTTTACAATACTCTCAATCATCATTAAAAAGACAACAACTTGTCTGGGTCACATAGATTGGGCCACTGAGTGAACACCTACCATTCATTTTTAGCGTTTTTGAGATAGCTAAAGCCACCATCATATACCTTTCAGTTTATGTTAAACAGGTAGTACATCATATGGTTCACAAATTGAAATGACATGAAAAGCAATCTTTTTTCTATCACCTTGTTCCTCATCTATTCTTTTGGCTCTCTAGTGCAAACATTTCAGTTCTTCATTTTTACAATTGATTCCTCAGTTATTACACAGCCATGACTTTTAAATAGGTAATCATTTTAAAAATAATTTCAAAAAATTTAATATTTGAATATTTGTAATATTTAGAATCCTGAAAATGAACTTTTACTGTCATCTATTTTGTAGGCAGAGACAAATTAAACAATAGGCTTTTAATCTCAGATGCAATACAGTAATATCAAACATATGTTTGGGTTTTCTTATACTACAGTAAAAATAGAAATATTCCAATGGAAATTAAGAATATTAACATGAAATCTTTGTCACAATTGGCCAGACCATCTTAAAAGAAGATGGCAAATTTTGAGGTCTATTTACACTGATTTACTTGGATTTACTTCAAAAGGATGAAGAGAAAAGTATATGTGTTGGTAAAAATAAACTTTAAGAAAATAAAATGAATTCAGAAGTATTTGTTATATGAAATAGAAGTCTCAGGGCAGACATACAGTGACCACAAATATGTGAGCCTTTATAAAGCAAATATAGAGGAGAAGGCACAGTATCCCTAAATCAAGAAATAAATTCTAATCACTAAGATGTGTTGCTTGCTCTAACTTAGAACTACAGAGATAAAATGGTGCAAGATGAAACATCCTCTGTCTTTAGACTATTTGGAACAATGCTCCACCAGAAAATTGTTTCAGAATGAGGTCATAATACATATAGGCAAATTTTGTCTTATTTAAACTAAGTATATTTTAATATATTATATACAAAGTGTATTTAATACGTTAAAATACACTTAGTTACTTAATGTGCATCCTTAGAAGTAGATAAATTCAGAGTGAATATTTATATTCTTCAACCCAATCTTCAACTTTTCCCTTGTGTCTCCATGTATTTAATAACACAAACCTTCCTCTTACACTAGAACAAAATTTTCTTCAAGGTCTGTGATAGCAAGTCTCCAAATAGCAGGCATAGAATCAACTCTGTTATGCTGACAGCCTTAATTGAATATGCTCAATATTATATTAAAAAATTAAAAGTACAATTCCCTTCACCTTGAAGGGATATTTTAAACATAATTATAGAAGCCAAAAGAAGGAAAATAATCAGCCTCATTATACATTAGAAGTTGTTTTTATCAGTGCCCAATATTCATTAGAAATCCTCTGATATAATTTATCACCTAAGTATTTAAAAAATTTTATTTTTGTCAGTTTATCACTAGGCTATATAAAAGATATTTGTCTTCTTTCCACAAAACTTATTTTAGCATAGACACTTAAATAAAAACACAGAGAGGGTTTACTTTATGCTAGACCATTGTGGAAGGAGAAAGAATATACCTGAAGTGAAAGGAAAAGTGTCCATTCCTTCTGTGCCATCATATGGCTGGAGTTCAAAACTCCCTAGAGTGCTTTGTACTTCCCCATAGTTCCAGGATCCTCATTCCATTTGGGAGGTACTTCTTTTTCAAGATAGAGTGTAATTTTTTTCCTTTTGAATTATGTTACATATAATGTTTTATAAACTTTACAAAAGTAATCAATGTGTACTTTTTTCACAAAGATATTAAAATGCTTGCACTGAAATCCAGCAATCTCTTATCCTTCCTATTCTTGCTTTCTACTCTTGATTGTCAAAGCTAATTTCCTTCAACAATAGATTTGGTGAAGAAAGTTGATGAATTCACTTTGGGATATATTAGCTTTGTCTGAACAGGAAGTGTTCAGAAAATAGTTGGATTTATGGGTCTTAAGGTTCGGAGAGAAACTTTGGACACACGTGGGTTTGTGAATGTTCATATTATAGGTGGTATTTGATACTACAAAAAGATGTCTTTCAGAGTTTGCTTTTTTGAGATGTGTATATGAGAGCCCTTTGCACAATGGTGATACAAATGAATAGTATTTTTAGAGAAGAAATAGTTGTAAATGTGGTAATAGAACTTTGGCAGGGTATTTTACATCTTTTTAATGCAAGGAGCAAGGGACAGAAAGGACAGAGGTACCACACCGGATAAACACGTAGCTCAAAAGGGAGTAATAGGATGGAGAAGAAATTTACCCAATCTGAGATTTCTTTAAAGACCAAACCCAGACTCTCTGTCCTGCAGCAGTTCAGAAGTTGTAAAAAGTCATTTTAGCATAATGATTCCTTATAGAATTTTGCTGAATGCTTCATAGAATTTATGTTAATTACTATAATTTATAGTATCTAATTTCAAGTTATTTAGTAGTTGAGATTTTCATCAAAATATTGATGTGAAGATAAACATAATCAGTGAAACAAAATAAACAGTATACAGACTCACTCAAATATGGTGATATTCAATAATAAAGATAATATTTTCAACAAGTTATACATGAGGATATGGACATCAGTATACAAAGTAGCATACATATATACATATACACATAGAGCTTGACCTTTACCTCACAACTAAACACAAGAAACAGTAAAAATTATACTACTTCTAAAAGAAAATATAGGAAAAACTCTTTCTGGCCTTGGGTTGAATAATGAGTTCTTAGCTAGAACACCAAAAGAACAAAATATAAAGGAAAATTTGATAAATTGAACTGCATCCAAAAAAAAACACGAAAAAAAGAAGAAAACTCTTGCTCTTCTGAAGGTTCTGCTGAGAAAGTGAAAAGGCAAGTCACAACTGGGAGAAAATATTTATAAATCTTATATATGATTAAAGCGACATGTATAGAGAGTATATAACGAACTCTCACAACTGAACAATAAATGAGTCAATTTAAAAATGGGCAAAAGATATGCGCATACAGTTCACTAACAATAGTATGTGAATGGCCAAAAAAACAAATGTGAAGATAATCAACATTTTTAGTCACCAGGGGAATGTAAATGAAACCACAATTAGACATCATTATCCACCTACTAGAATAGAAGAAATTAAAGGCTGACAATACTACGTGTGGGTGAGAAGGTAAAGCAATTCAAATTCTCATACGTTGCCGGTAGAAATATAACATTGTACAATCATGTTGGAAAACAGTTTGACAGTTTCTTATAAAGCTAGACATGGACTTTCCATATGGCTCAGCAATCTCAATTCTGGGTATTTGTCTGGTAAAATTAAAACATATGAACATACAAAGGCTCAGACAAGAACTTGCATAGCAGCTGTATTTGTAATAGCCAAAAACTGGTCACAATACAAATGTTTCATCAAAATATAAATGGTTAAATAAGCTACCAATACCCTTAACATAATGGATGGATATTATGTTGAGTGAAAGATGTCACATTTTATGTGATTCAATTAATACGAGATTCTATCAAAAACCAAACTATAGGTACAAGGAGCACTGCTGCCATGGACCAGGGATGGGAATATGCATTTCAACATCAAGTACCATGAGGTATCTTTTTTTTTTTTTTTTGGTGAAGAAAATGTTTCTGTTTCTTGATTGCATTGGCAATAACACAGTGATAACTTTTACAAAATTTATTCAATTAAAGTAAGTGAAATAATTTTATGTAAAATATTCTTCAACAACACGTTATTTAGAATTTTCTGCTTGATCTATACTGTCCTCTTTTTCATCTACTTGACAAATTATAACTATGTTAAGCATAAGAGAAGAAATTTATTTTCTTGGGTACTCTCATTTCATTCCAAAATTTTTAGGTGGAAGTTTTAACCTCAAAGACAGAAATTTTAATTAGGCTCATTTTAACTGCTGTGATATTGTTGTAATGAAGTTATGTGGGAGTAGGATAAATTTTCTAATACTGAACAAATCTCACTAAGACTACCTGAGTAGATTTACTCCTGCAGAAACACACAGACCTAAATTTAAAATGTCTGTTCAGGCAATCATAGGAGGAAAAATCTTAGGCTGTTAGTTGAGGCAATTTACTGCTTCTCAATAATTTAGTCTCATGGAAAAGTACAGTGGCAGTAACATTGCATAATAGCCTCAAGTCATGAGAAAATTTCTATTTGGCTTTATAATGCAACATGATTTTTTTTAAGCATATTTTTTCCAAAAACTTAATTTTCCATAAAATGTAACAATAATAAGCATAGAGCAACTAAACTTTGCAGAAGTGAAGGAGACAATATACAACCACAAACATTTTAAACAACCTCTATGACAGGGCTCTGTGAAAGACATCGGGAATACAAACAATTCAATTCTATGGATTAGAAAGGATTTGACACACGTAATTTACTCAATATAATTTGTGAAACGAATATAAGAAAAAACAATATATGTCTCATCTTCCACAGAACCATAGAGTTGGCTTGGAAGCATTGAAAATATAGGGCATTTCTTGGACAACCCATCAAAGATTAGGCTGCCCATTTTCATTATGAATACACATTCATCTACTGAAAAATTTCTGCTTTACTTATATGCTCATTCAAATCACACTGGTATAAAACATTTAGTTTATAAAATCTACAAAATTCAAAATCTGCATATGAATTTTCAAGAATGCCCAAAAGGTAAAAATAAATTCTTATTAATGTCAGGATACATTTATCATCACAACTGATCTATGCATTTATGAAAGATAAAATTGATTATTAAGGTCTTGCCAACTTCTACTTGTATTTTGTAAGTATGGGATTACTTTGAAATAATACCAGCCTTACCGGGAGAATATGGTATACTAAACTGACATATAAACCTGTAACAATCTTCAAAGGGATAGATGCTTTATAGATTTTAGGTAAAATATGTTTAACGTAGAAGTTGACACTTTTTTCTCTCAACAGGCTGTATTTCCAAGAAAACACGTAAAAGAGAAAGCACATTGACATTCTTTGGAAGCAACATGTCAGTATAGCTTTCTGAGACAGACTAAGAAAAAGTAATGCCGTAAAGACTTCAGGTACAATCCCAGAGAACTTAGTTGTAGCACATTTCTACTGAATCAGCAATCCAAGTGCAGGAGTGAGAGCCTAAATCTCCACAATGCACATTAATAACTATAACCGTACAAAATAGATTTCCTGTCACAAAGGTCCTTATCAGAAACTTGATGATAGCTTTCAAATTTAGCATTCTGTATCTTATAATATATACATAGGAACTTAAAGCAATGACTTTTGACCCAAGTAATTTTCCTGTAATATGAAAGTGAATTGAATGGTATAGACTGGACAGAAATCACTAAAGAATTTCAATTACATTCTCTGGCTTTAAAAGTATGAATTTAGTTGTTTCTTTTTTCTGCTTAAGATAGTTAGTAATTAGATTGTTGAGATAGATCTTTAGAGTAAATATTGCTAGTAGAATGAAAAAGCTGCACTTTTTGTCTGTTCTTACCACTAATCTGTTCAGATGACCTGGACATGCCTTTTGATGGTTTTAGCTGGCTTTCATTTGGAGAAAGTAAGCAAGTGGTAGTTTAACCCACTGATGTCATAAAGCACTGCAATGAATACCCATAACACATACTCATAGGCATAATACATTATCATTATATACTTACTCTACACACTCATTGATATATAACACATTCGCTGTAATTAAACTTACTGACCCAATGAGTACCTACAGTATGAGTTTTGTAAAGTCCATACTCAAGTTCAGAACCAGTCTTGGACCAACGGCTGATCTATGTTTCCCTGACACACATGTGCCTAAAACCTCTGTTATTATTTTTCTTCCCTATCACAGTCAATAAGAAAAATTTAAGCAACAAAAGAACAATGGATCACCTATTTTTTATACATATGAAGAAAACTGTTCGTGTCCTAATTTAATATAATTATTCTACCTATTATTTGTTCATCTTCCCTCTTTTAAGTCTTTACTCCTTTTTTTCTTTTCTGGAGCACGTTTTATTGACTATCTTCTTTACTATACTCATTCTTAATAAGTGGTATCATTTGGCACTGCGTCCTCTCCCAAATGTCATCGTGAATTGTAACCCTCATGTGTTGGGCGAGGAGCATGGTAGGAGGTGATTGAATCATGGAGGTAGACTTCCCCCTTGCTCTTCTCATGATAGTGAATGAGTTCTCACAAGATCTGATGGTTTAAAAGTGTGGCACTTTCCCCACTTCACCCTCTCACCTGCCACCATGCAAAACATGCCTTGCTTATCCTTTGCCTTCCACCATGGTCTTAATTCTTATCCCCTGACTATATTTGTACCCTTTGTCATGTGACCTTGCAATCCTTTCCAAAAAAGAGACAGAATATATTTACTCACCTCTTCATCCTAAACTTGAACATACACCTTGCTTTGAGTCATAGAATGATTTATAAAAGAAGGTGCCTAGTATGAACCTAGACCTTACGAGGCCTGACATATTTCAGTATATTCTTTCTTGTATCTCAGCAGTTAACCTGGGTCACTAGGACTACGTGTCACAAGGCAGATGTCCAGTTTCCCTGGTCACTCTGGCAGAAGCCATCCTACCTCACTCAGCCATCTGAGCTCCAGGTATCTCAGCAAGCATAACCAAGGTCAGGGGAGCCCCTTAGCTGACCCCCACTTGATTATAGACACATGCACTTTTGTGGTTGGTTGTTCTACAGTGTTATCACTGCAGTATTACTGTGACAATAAATAACTGGCATATAAGTTCTTCCAAAGATAAAATATCCAGATTACTTAATGTCAAAAATTCGAAAGATGATCTCTTACTTCTTTTTTTCTCACCAATACTAAAACATTTTTAATACTACTCACTTTGCAGTAGAAAGTTTAGTTGAGACTCTTTTTTTTGTTCTCTAAGTGTACAAGCCAAGACTATTATTTTGTCTTCCACAGTTTGGGGCTTATTCTTAAGGAGTCCTTATACTCCATTCTTTGTGTTTTTCTGTAGAGTGACATTCATTAGTGTAAAACTCATGGTCTTTATTATTTCACTGGCATCTTCCAGAAGTGGGAGAATTGAATTCCAGTTGGAGAATTTTTAGTAAGGACTTATCATAGAGTTATTGCCTATAGAATACTTATAATACACTTCTTTTCCCTTTTATTTACAGGGCAGGACCTCAGTTGAGAATCTGTGTTTATTCACTCTGAGTACAAATGGAAAGTCTGGATTATTCTGAGCTTCTGTATTTGGAAACCCATTGTTGCTATTCACATAAACTATTTAGCTTAACAAAAATAATGTTTGTACTTCATTTGCCCATCTCTTCACTTTCTCTCATTTGACTTAAACCCACATGAGGAAAAGAGGGCTTCTCTCCCTTTCTGTCAAATTCTGCTAACTTCCATCTTTACTGTAGCACTGAGGACCTTTACCTGTCATTCGTGGTGTTCTTTTGTGGAGTGCCATTTCCTCAGGACACTAACAATAGCATCATGAAATGTAACATTATATTAAGTCCACGGTTTTAAGCCTAAGACTAGTCAATTAATTTGAACTTTTGCTTTCTTTCAATGATCAAAATCTACTGTGATCCAGGCACTGAATGAGATAATGGAGGTGCCAATGTGCAGTAGTCTTGATCCCTGACTTTAAAAATAGAGTCAATTATCTAAACCACAAATGTTGTAAGTTTACCAGAATTTTTTTTTTCTGCATAAAGGAAAACCATAGCCATCTTTTAATAGAACAGAGACTAGCATTTTTATTCTTACATATGCTAGACCTCAGAATTTAGTTACTCATTCAGCAAAATATTTATCATGTACTAGGTGTTAAGCACTATTCTTGGGAATGAGAAAAAGTGATGAGCCACATAAATAGAATAACCTCACGTAGCTTTCATTCTCACACAGCAGACTGACTGTATAAATTCATATATGAACAAATATGGTAATTTCCAGTGATCACTAGTACTATGAAGAAAAAATAAAACAGGCTAGAGCAAGAGCTAATAAGTTTAGACACTGTATTTAGATAGGGTAGTCAGCGGAGGCTTCTCTGCAGAGGGGATTTTTGAGTGAATACCACAATTATTCAAAGAGGCTACCATATGAGAGTTGCTCATATTGTGCATATGTGTAATTCTTGAACTGGTCATAAAGATACAGTACAGAAAAAGTAGATAATTTAGGAAAGAGGAATAATGATTAAGAACAAAGTTCTTGTATAGAAAAGGAGAGGTGAGGTCAGGTGCAGAAGGAGAAGGATCGGCCTTAGCATTTTAGTCTCTTGCTCTTGCATCACACAAAAGACAGTGTGCCCACATATGAAGAGTTTGCTAAGTTTAGTAGTAAAGAAATAAGGGATTCTCTCCTGGTTGCTTCTGTGTTCAAGCAAATAGAAATAGAAATTACCAGTTGGAATAAAAACAAGTGTTTAGTATTTGAGAACAGAGCATACAAAAGGATTTGAAAGAATCACTTAAGAGACAAGAAAAGGAAAACTAACATGATTTACAGACTCTAAAGAAGAACAACATTAGCATTGGAACATATGAATTAAAAGAGAGTCCTATCAGTACAGTTGTATGTTTTTCAACACTTTCTAAGTAAAGGTGTATTACCGCAGAAAGTAGGGTTTAACCTTGATTAGGATTTTTCCAAGAAGTATGATGGAGTAACTATAGGTAAGGGGGTTGTGAGTAAAGGCTACAGAGTAATCTTAGTGATTGAACATTGACTTAAACTGGGTAAAGAAAATAATAATGAAATTAGGTGATCAATGCATGATGAAAAAGCAACAGGATGGCCAATGGATTAGCAGCTCTAATGGGCTCATCAAACTGTTGAGATGAGATACTAGAAACCTGGAATAATAAGAATCTCTGTTCAGAGAGATGGCTAAACTGCAAATTTTGTTACAGTTAATGCCAAGTTTTAAGCTATGATTACAAAATAGTGTGACTGAAGTAGATTTTAGAAAAATATGTTGCTGAAAGTGACTAAGCAGTCTAGATGTTATTAATAGATTAATTTTCTATTTAGAATTTATTGTTTCAGAGAATAATAATTGAAGTAGTTTTTGAAAAGAAGCATATAAACCAGTCATTAAAATTTCAATGAGTGAAAGTGACTGGGAATTTGGAAAATACTCAAACAAGGGGGGATAAGAGTTGGTATAGTCTGATGGCATATAGTTCAAAGCAGCTACCTGGATTGAGAGACAAGGATAGATAAATATTCTGGGAGTGCATAGATCGGCCAATCATTTGACCAGCAATGAGAAGCAAGGATGATACCACCTTCAAACTTTCTCAGAAAATAGGGTCAATCTATTCTCTGCTTGAGAGATCTTCAAGAAAAGAAGTGACCTCAGAAATACTAGACTTCAATTAAAGCAAGAAAGTGAAGCTAATGCTCATAAAAGATTCTGTGTGTACAGGCAATTTTGTTGATGACTGAAAGGGCATTCCCAGGGGCTTTAATGGAAATGTTTGCAGCACTGGGGAGGGTTGGGATGTAGGGTCACATTAGTGGAGGGCTACAGAGAGACTTCAGGTGTAAGTGTTCAGATGATGATGGATGACCTTTGAGAATTGAACTTTTGGTGGTCAATGATATAAACATGATATAAGGCTTAATGGAATTATTCTTAATGGTTTTTTATGGGAAGATGAATAATCAATACTTATAATCTTCATCTTAGGCTCAGGCTTCTAGGCAATTTTAGAGCGGTTGATGGAAAATTACATGGTAGCAGTAATCCTCACCTGCCTGATACATCTTTCTCTGACTTACAGCTCAGATTGTAGAGTGCCTGCCTCCATAGAAGAAGCATTCTCATATCCAACTCAGCTCTTCAAGCTTTTACAATGGAAGTAGACAGAAGTTGTAAGGAAGGATGAAAGTGATATCCTTTTTATAAGAGCTCCAACAAACCAATCTAAAAACTGTGGCTGCCAACACACTAGTATAAAGTTAAGCTAAATGGGACTAATCACAATTTACTATGGCATAAAATCAGAGTAGAACATCAGAGACATAAAAAAGCAAGTTCTCCTTCATAGATCAGATATACCTTTTCTTTCTCTTTTATAATTTTGCTTCTTTCAATTTTCTCTTCTAAAGACCAGGTTTAAACTAGAAGAAAAACACCTTAAAAAGAAGATTAAATTTGGATGTGTAGCTTACACGAAGAACTAAACTTGGCTTACAAAGAAAATGAGTCAGATCAAAGAATAAGAAGTACAGAGGTGGGATAGATTTGAAGGCTGATTGATGTAATAGCACATGGATCCACTCACTGTTCCACAAGCATGGTGTGTTTTATTTAACTATAGTGTGTTCTTGCACTGAAATGGAATATCTACCCAGCTCAAAAACTAATTCCACACTTACTAACAATCACTAGTCATATATCGCAATTTAAATCCAATTTAATTTAAACTGGAGAAGATAAAACATTCATTTTCTCAGTCACACTAGCCATATTTCAAGTTCTCTATAGCCACAGGTAGCTGTGGCTACTATTATACAGCACATGAAATCATTTCCATCATCACAGAAAGTTCTATTGAATAGCACTGTTCTACATCCCTGAAAGATTTTTCTGAGACAGCAAACTTTTTTGCACATGTACTTCTCAATGCCAAGAGTTCTTCTTTGTCTTATCTCTTCATGTTATGACTTAATTGTATATTGTTCTTGGGTCATTTTGTCAAATATTTATTGCCTATATATGTTATCTGCACAAGATAACAAATTTTAAGGGCAAGGAAATTTTTAATGCTGAATGATTAAAAATCACTTGCTGCTTTAAATTTGAGCACCATTACGAGATTAAAAATTGACACCAAATACCCAGTATGAATTTCTAAAAGGGTGCATTTTTTTAAATTAAAATTTTAATTTAGAATAGTTTTATAATTAATTTAAAAACTGAAGATAATATAGAGAGTTATCATCTACCCCACATCCAGTTTTTCTTTTTACTAAGATATTAGTTTGGCACATCTATTATTATCAATTAAACAGTATTGATACATTATTAGCTATAATTCATATTTTATTCTGTTGTTTACCTAATCTTTTTCTGTTCCAAGATCTCATCCAGTATTATATTGAGCAGTCATGTTGCTTTGATAGTGAGAGTTCTCAGGTTTTTTTTGTTTTTGACGGCTTTCATAGTCTTGAGATATATCGATCAGGTATTTTACAGAATGTCTTACAGCTGGGATTTGTATAATTTTTTTCTATGATCAGATGGAAGCATTTTGAAATGACGTTTCATAGCTAATTTTCAATACTTTAAAAAAATAAAATGAAAGTTAATGAAATGATCATGTCTGCAAACTGAGACATCACAATCATAACTGATATGTAGAACAAAACCTTCTTTATTGTCTTTCTTTTTTTTGAGACAGAGTCTCACTCTGTCTCCCAGGCTGGAGTACAGCGGCGTAATCCTAGCACACTGCAACCTCTGCCTCCAGGATTCAAAAGGCTCTGGTGCCTCAGCCACCCAGGTAGCGGGGATTACAGGCCTATGCCACCACACCCAGCTAATTTTTGTATCTTTAGCAGTAACAGGTTTTTGTCATGTTGCCCAGGCTGGTTTCAAACTCCTGAACTTGAGAGATCTGCCAACCTTGGCCTCCCAAAATGCTGGGATTACAGGTGTGAGCCACCGTGCCTGGCTTACAAAACCAGGTGATAAAGCTGAACATATTTTCAGCAAATTCTCTTTTGAAGCAGACATTTTTTGGTTATTCTGGGCAAAAGTTTCAAAGTTGAATGAGTTCCTGTAAATACCTACAGTAAAAGCAAGACTTTAATAATATTCTTGAGTCAATTTTTTAAGGAAAAAATGGATATTAGTTTTTGTTAGTCAAATAAATAAAATAGTAGTTATGTCAAAACATGTAGAAGAGAGTTTCATAATGGATACAGTGATAATCCTTGTTGACTTTCTCAGTCCTTCTAGGACTGCCAAGCTACACAAACTTCTGCTTGGAAACAGTGTGGTGATGTGTTTATATAACCACATCAGAAGCATGAATATATGTGCTTTTTGATAAGCCAGTAATGTGTGGTGGCTTTTAATTTTCTTGATTTATCACATTTGTTGCTACCGCTTGGTGTAAAAATACATTTTAAGAGGTCAAATAATTCATACACAATAATAAGTGTGTATCTTGGTCTAATAGTCATACATTTGCTTAAAAATATTTTTAGGCATAATGGCCAAAGTATGTATCTGTGTATGTAAAATGATTAGGCTGAATAAAAGGAAGTACAATCCTCTAAATGAGTGAGAAAAACAAAGAAATCAAAGAAGGAGAGGGAATGTAATCAGAGGGAAAAGTTGAAAAAAATAATTTTTATAGCTTTTTATTTTATCATATTAATATTATTTATCTTATCACACTTCATGTTAGTCTATTCTTAGAGCCCAGGCTTCTTTCCTCACAGTTATACAGAAGGAAAATGGATATTATTTTGGTGCCTGCTATGTGTAACTTGCTCTGTTAGGTTTATTACAAGTTTTATTCCATTTAATTTCCTCTACAAACTCTTACTTTTATTATTTTCATTTCATAATGAATAAACTAAGGCTTTAAGAAGTCACATTATGTGCCACTTGTCAGAGAGCTAATAAGTAATGGAGCTCTCAGGTAATCTCAAACAAAACTCATGTTCTTTCTTCAAATAAGACATTTCGCACATAATTAGATTGAGTTGGGCTATGAATTCCTTACATCTATGTAAGGAATAGCAGACCAGACTAGGTTTAACACTCATGGTAAGAATTTCCATTATCAAGAAAGGACAGGTTCTCTAACATAGGAAACATCTAACTCATTTAGTCACATACTCAACAAGGCTTTAGAAAGTCATTTGGTATAGAAACTTATCTTCAGAAAATGAATCCAATATAAACCAGAGAGTATGTGAGTAAATCACCACAAAGAGTCATGAGCATGCGTTGTTCTTGGCTGATGATGTAGAATCTTGGTTAAATGCTGTTCCACAGGATTATTCTAGCCTCTTGGATGATTTTCAAACTGTGTTCATACATTTACCCTTGATGCAAATGATAGCTCCAGCAGGGAAATGATCTTGATTAAAACATAAATGTTTTAATCCTGTTTGTACAATGTTTGATCACTGCAATATGGGGAAAATCAGGAGGTGGAAATATAATTACCTTCATAATTTTAAAAGCCTGTAGAGAAATTATTGCTAAGAAATATTTAGGTAGGTGTGTGTGGTATGTAAGTGAGAGATGTAGGAGTTCTGTATCTGTACCTACATAATTATAACATCCCTTTGAAGACTGGATTGTGATTTTGAAGTCACATGTAGAAATAGGAATTTAAGAACATGAGTAACTATTCAGTAAAACTCTTGCTTTTGTTTCAAATTCCAATATATAATTACCACAGACCTTATCACCAAGGAATAAAAAAAAATCTTATTCAATGTATAATGTATTCCATATTTTAGAGTTTTTACATTTTTATATTGTACTGAATTGACAGAGTTTACTTGCTACAGAAAGAATAACACAGAGACAATATTGGGTGTGTCTACCTACCTTATCTCAGTTGACTGTGAACTACCTCAAATATTATTTGGATATACACAGGGACAAACATGATGATTATGGAGCAAAAGTTCCTGAGTATATTGGCTTTTTATTCTAGCACATTTTAGCAAATTGACCTGACTGTAACTTTTCTTTGGAATGCTTTATGAAAAAAGCATAACTGTAAGTTTTACAACTTGGATTGAAACTTAAGATAGATGGCAATAGAACTTGGAAGAATCCAAGCTCAATTTAGGCCAAATTGTTAGAACAATTTTTGGAAAGAGTACATCTTATACAACCTAATAATATAAACAAATAAGCCATCTATCACTTTGCAGTTTTCCAACAAAGGGCAAAATTTATAAGGAAAAGAAGTACATATTTTACTAACAGTTGCTTTAGAACGTGCTTATTACTTTCATGGTATATTTTCTCTGTGGAAGATATAAAGGAGGTATGTTACAATGGTTTACATTCTCCTTTGCAATTCTGAGGGAAAACTAACCGATCTTCATTAAACAGTTTTATATTTTCATTCAAATCCTTTGTTAATGTGTTTCACCTTTAATATAGGTTAAGTTTTTTAAAAATTGCTTTAAATATGTAGAACCTACAAAATAGCATTGGTTAAAAAATGCAATAGTATTCGTTCCCTTTCTGTCCTTTCCGACCACCTCCCTATCACAAACTGAAACAACTCACAACTATAAAACACCAATATGTCTACACTGATTTCAACCTAAAACACCTGTTCTCAACTTAGCTGAACACTGTGATCAGCTGAAACTGATTCTTGTGTCTCACTCTACCTGATTTAATTGGTATGGAGTGTGGTTTTGGCTTTTTAACAAAGTTTAAAAACCTCCACAGGTAATTCGAATGTAAAACAAATTGAGACTCACTAGTTGAGTAGTGGTTCTCCAGCTTATCTGCACATTGGAAACTTCTGGTAATTCTTAAAAATATTGGTGCCAGTTCCCACACTTCAATTTGGTAAAAAATGATCCAAGGTGCAGCCAGAACACCAGGATCTTCATGATCTTCTCCTCCAACTCCAGGTACTTCTGGTAAATAACCAAGGCTGAGAAGTAGTTGTTGGGAAAAGCAGCCAATAGAAAGGACTTACAGAGTGACTACATGAATTGGTTATGAGTAACATACAAACTGGGAACAACAAATCGTGGCAAACTGGGAGGCCTCTGGGGAGCAAACTTCTCCATGCCTCATGTTCTGGTGCAGGGTGACCTAGGCTCTGTTACCACAAACATTGTGCTCAAGGACGTAAAACCCCTTCATAGCACTATGACACAGCCAGACTTGTAGGCTCCTTGTAAGGCCCATGTTCCATCAGTTGCACATAGATAATAGGCTAAAGATAACCACATGTTCTTGTTTTGTGAAACTCCCAAACTGCCACTGTTATCAAACTATAGAATGACACACCAGTTCCGGCTCACTGATTCCACCATCAGCCTCTCCCTACCATCACTCCACCCCTACCCTATAGATCATAGTGATTCTAATCAATAAATAGAGTGGATGATCAGAGCTCGGGGCTTTCACTGTCTCTTTCAGTAATAAGTGATGGCTCCCTGGTCCCACTTTCTCTCTTAATCTTTTTCTCATTCCTTTGTCACCATCGAGCTTGGGGTGCCCAGGGGTATGATGAGGCTGGTTCTGTACAGCACCGAATAGCATTTTGTGCTTTGTTGGATCAGAAAGAGATCAACATAATTTTCACATTTTTGAGGTTTCTCAAATTGAATTTTTTAAATGTAACACAAAAAATTGAGTCTTGAAATAGACTAATTTGAATGTAGTTTAATAAATTTAAAGAACAACTAATAATTACATGTGAGTATCTCCCAGGAGAAAACTGTCTCATTGTAAAAGTGAAAGTTTCAAGGTCAATGTTATTCTATTATAGAAAAGCAAATGATAAAAACCGTAATTCAAAAAAGTTGTTTTAAATGCAGGTGTGACAATTAAGATGACCCTTGGAACAACTCTATTTCTCATATATAAAAATGAGGTAGAGAAAAAAAATACCCTTTTTTATCAGATACACAACTTTTAAAAAACATGACGGATTCTCAAATAAATGTTTTCCAATGTTTAAAAGTCACCTACAAATGTTTATTCTACTTAGAATTTTTTTTAAAAGACAAACTCTTGACAACTAATATAAAATGATAATAGCTTAAAAGTGAAATGTAGAAAATGAACGTCTATTTCAAGACTATTGTATGCTTCTAAATGAAAGGTACAGTGTTATTTTTAAGGCTCGATAATGTATTCAGAGAGAAGTCAGATGAAAACCATTAAGTTTTATGGGTTTATATGGTTCTGTTAGTGCAGCTTATTGAAGTGTTGCGTAAACACTGAATGAGTTTGAGTTTTTTCTTATAATTTAATTTATATATGACATGCTAATGCTTAAAGTATTTTTCTGTCTAGAAACGTATCCAATTTTATACACTCAAAATGATTTAGTATAAAGGGATATGTTCTCACTCTCTAGTATCAACAGTAAATTTTTCCCTAATGCATATATTTTTAAAATGTGGGTGGAGTGTGTGTGTGTGTGTGTGTGTGTGTGTGTGTGTGTGTGTGTTGTATTTGATAACAGAGACTTCATTTTCCAAGCAGTGTATTCTCCTTAAGAATCATATCTATAATTCTACCATCTGCATTTTAGGATAAATGCTTTGTTAGCAAAACTAATGCAAACCTCTCAATGTCTACTCCTGACAGATAAGATGTCTAAAAAATGACATAAGTGTGCAATTCATAAGAAAATTAACAGGGCATTGGTAGCCATTTAATCAATGCTGATGAAAGAAACTACACAAATGTTTTTGCCCATCCAGCAGACTTAAAGTTTCCTGTAGAAATTTCCTAACGTTGGAAACTTTCTTAAAATAATGAATTAAATAAAATAGAAAACTACAAATTAGGATATTAGGATATAAAGCACAGCCAAGATAATTACAATACTTTAATGCAAAACAGTGCCAATCTATTTGACTTTGTAATTTTATTAGAAGTTTATACTTTTGCCTCATTAATTAAATCCCATCACAAGGTCCTTATGGTTGCTCTGCCTTTTGATCAGTGCTCCAGCATTATCTGTTATACTAGCTGATAAAAAAAAACCCGCAAAATATAATTAAGACCCTGTTTCCAGTTAGCCAAACTATCTATTTACCTAGACAATTATTTAATTAGCTCTATAAAAGTCAAATTTTCACTTGATTATAAAAGCCAATATATTGTGTGATATTGTTTGGCTCTGTGTCCCAAATCTCATCTCAAATTATAATCTGCACATGTCAGGGGAACCTGTAATCCCTATGTGTAGTGGGAGGGAGATGACTGGATCAGGGGTGGTTTCCCCCACGCTGTTTTTGTGATAGAGAGTGAGTTCTCATGAGATTGTAGAGAAGATCTGATGGTTTTATAAGCGTCTGGCACTTCCCATGCTTGCACTTCTCTCTCTTGCTGCAAATTAAAGAAAGTCCTTGCTTCTACTTTGCCTTCTGCTATGATTGTAAGTTTCCTGAGGCTTCCCCAGCCATGTAGAACTGTCAGTAAATTAAAGCCTTTTTCTTTATAAATTACCCAGTCTTGGGTATTTACTTAGAGCACTGTGAGAATGGACTAACACACTGTGGATTTTGTCTAACCCATAAGGTAACTGAAATAACCAGAATACAGAAAAGTCAAATTATTTGTACTTTACAGACATGGTTTCAAAAATTAGAAAGTGTCAGAGTTTCACGAATTTAACAATTTTTTTTCCTGGTCACATGGACTACGTTTGACATCAGAAACAAAACAAATGAGACAAGGGAGAAAGTTGAGAAACCTTCTTCCTCAACAGGGTCACAGTCTAGTGGAGTAAAGCAAACAGCAGGCATTTAAAATACAGATGAAGTTAGGAGAGTCATACAAGTTATCTGAGATTGTAGAGAATAGGCATCTATCTAAACCAAAGGGGCTGAGGATGGAGAAAAGTACTAGAAAATGTTCTTAAAAGATATGATATCCAAGCTGAATCTTAATGACCCTCAAGAAACAAGTGGAAGTTGAAAGACAGTTGGTAGGTTTGGAGAAATACAAACTCTAAGGATAAGGGAGTCGAGAGGTGAAATAGGTCTTCAAAAGGTACTAAAACTAGGAAATGGAGTTAGAGCACTGTGTATGAAGATTTGAGAGGCAGAAAATATTTGAAGAAACAACAGCCAAATATGCTATCATAAGTATGAACAAATGAAAATGAACAAAGTACTTTACACATGAATACTGCAGATAGTGATGGTGGTATTGAACAACTTCTTCATAATTGTATTTAGGGGAAAAAGAACAATTTGGCAGATTAGAGATTAGAGGAAGTAGAAATCTCAGTTAGGAGGGCTGTGGCAGCCAGAATTTCAGAATTACTCTAATGACCCTATCCTTTGTGTAATTTCTTACCCATATGTGTGGGTGGAAACTGTGAATATGATTAGATATCACTTCACTGATGATGATGTGTTATATGCCAAAGGGATTTTGCAAATGTAATTAAGATTCCAAACCATTTGACCTTAATATAGGAAGATTATCTTGGGTGGGATGAACCTAATCAGGGAACCCTCTTGGCTGTATTCCTGGCCAAAGAGATTTGAAGGTGAGGGCGATTTGATGAAAGAGAAATACTATGCTGCTGGCTTTGAAGATGGAGGAGCCACTTGGCAAGGAGCTGAGAGTGGCCTCTGGCTGAGAGTTAGAAACAGAGACCTAAGTGCTATAACTGCATGGAATTGAAACTTGCCCAAACCATGTATGTTTAGAAAAAGATTTCAAGCTCCATGAAAAAGTGCAGCCCAGATGTATTTGTTCCCACACTGCTAATAAAGACATACCTGAGACTGGGTAATTTATAAAGAAAAAGAGGTGTAATGCACTCATAGTTCCACATGGCTGGGGAGGCCTCACAATCATTGTGGAGGACAAAGGAGGAGCAAAGACTCCTATCACATGGCAGCAGGCAGGAAAGCATGGGCAGGGGAACTGCCCTTTATAAGACCATCAGATCTCTTGAGAGTTATTCACTATCATGAGAACAGCATGGGAAAAACCCACTTCCATGATTTAATTACCTCCCACTGGGTCCCTCCCACAACATTATGAGAGCTACAATTCAAGATGAAATTTGGGTGGGGACACAGCCAAATCATATCACCAGATGACACCTTGATTTTAGTATTATGAGATCTCAGCAGAGAACTGAGGATGCCATGTCCTTAATTCTGAGCTGCAGAACCATGAGCTAATAAGTGGGTTTTATTTCATGCTGCTAAAATTGTGGAATTTATTACACAGTAACAGAAAACTACTTCAAAAGAGATAAATTATTTAAAGAGGAAATTCACTTTATGTTATGACTTAAAATACGTTCTGGAGTCATTTAGAGTCATATTTAGAAGCACTTTATGAATCATGCAAAAATTAGTATTAGTCTCATCACTCATTAATAATAAAATAAAACAGAATAAAAATTTACCCAGTTAGTTTGCTCAAACATTTACTAGATTTTTGGCTATTTCTACAGCAGAATCACCTTTAAGTTTGAGGATTAGTGAAGTTTTAAACCATAATTTCATGTGCATCTTCCCCTCTCTTTCTTCTAAAATCTCCCCTCTACAAAAATATTTCTATGTCAAAACTTTTACTGCTTTTTGCTCAAGGACCTGGATTACTGATCATCCTTTTTCATTTCTGTAGTAAAAATAATAAGTATTGTTTTCAACCTCCTATAAAAGAAAATTCTTTCTATCATTACAACTTCTGTTTTTTTTTTTGTTTGTTTGTTTGTTTTGTTTTTGAGACAGAGTCTCACTTTGTCACCCAGGCTGAAGTCAGTGGCTCAATCTCAGCTTACTGCAACCTCCGCCTCCCGGGTTCAAGCAATTCTCCTGCCTCAGCCTCCCGAGTAGCTGGGACTACAGGCTGTGTCACTATGCCGGCTAATCTTTTGTATTTTTAATATAGACAAGGTTTCACCATATTAACCAGGATGGTCTCAATCTCCTGACCTCATGATCCACCCACCTCAGCCTCCCAAAGGCTGGGATTACAGCGGTGAGCCACTACGCCCAGCCTACAAGTTACTTTTCAAGGTAATACTCTTTTTGAATTTTGCTATCTATTGATAAAGGTTAAGACTTTTTTTTAGATGGGTGCTCCTTCTTCACTTTTCCACCATCATTAAACTTACTTTCACTCCAAAATGAGTAAAAGAGAATCAACAAATACAAATAACACAGAATTAACCTAGAGAAAAATCTCCTTTTCCTAATTTCTGCTTATTTTTATTTTATTTTATAAACACATTATTATATGAAATTTATATATGGAATGGTCACCTTAACAATTTATATAGATTAAAAGGCATATTAATTATTTCTACATTGTAATATAAGTGAAGCTATTTACTGAAACATGACAAAGATTTTATTCAATAATAGTCTCAGATAATGTATTCTAACATTTATATTTAGTGATGGCTTATGGAATAATATTTATCTATTTCTTGACACATACTTTTTTAAATTGCCTCTAAATTAATAATAGAATGCTGCTATTCTAAGATAGCAGGAGTATACTACTCTAAGAAGCTATTTCTTGGGTTTCCTTTATAATAAAAACCTTTCTGCCCTATTGTTAGTTGTTACCAATACAAATTTCCTATTCTGCACCAAATACTTTGTTTCATTTGGACAGTACCAGCAAATGAAATTTTTCTTAAGTTTGGCATATATTTTAATTCCATGCCAAAAGGTTTTATTCTCTGGATATATCAGATAGACATTTTTATGCATGAGAAATAAAATCATTGTTAGGCTGGGCATGGTGGCTCACACCTATAATCCCAGTACTTTGGGAGGCTGAGGCAGGTGGATCACGAGGCCAAGAGATCAAGACCATCCTGGTCAACATGGTGAAACCCTGTCTCTACTAAAAATACAAAAATTAGCTGGGCGTGGTGGTGCGTGCCTGTAGTCCCAGCTACTTGGGTGGCTGAGGCAGGAGAATTGCTTGAACCCAGGAGGCAGAGGTTGCGGTGAGCTGAGATCAAGCCATTGCACTCCAGCCTGGGTAACAAGAGCGAAACTCTGTCTCAAAAAAAAAAAAAATCATTGTTAGAATTTATTATCTAGAAGAAATATAGTAGGCAAGATATTTTGAAATAAGTAATAAAAATATGAATAAAAGAATCTGAAAGGGTAATATTTTAAATATGTAATTAAATATCACATTTGTTATTCCTTTTACTTTTGAGGAGAATGTGCTTTTAGATTGTTACTTTGGTCACTCTAATTCATTTTATCAATAGGTTGTCACTGTATTTAGACATCTGGAACCCATCACACTGAAAAATCACCAATGCTCAAAACTAATAAATGAGGGTTTACTGTGAAGAATAAACATTAAGAATATGATTCTGGCTTTGTTATAGTAATTGTGTGATGAAAAGTATTTGGTCTTATATCCTTTGCTGCTTGAAGAATTATTATTCTCTTAAAACCTTCAATACAATCAATCATTTACTCAAAATTCTATTTGTATAAATTTTTAAAAACTTTAGACATTATTATGCCTTCTGCATCCCCTAAAGTATGAATAACATGGTAAGAGTATTCTAACTTTAACCAGAAGTCTTAAGTGAGAGACTCCATGTAATTAGCTTCTAAAATTTTGGCCTCGGTACTTCAGGAAGCCACTTAAAACAAGAGAGCTTTTTAACTGCTCTCAACAGAATACCATTCTGCTTTTATCTCTGGAGAGGATTTCCCTATAATTCTAGCACTTCAGCCAGATTGTTTGCACACGGCTGAGCAGAAATAACATATATTTTTACATCAGCGTATTTAATATCACAGGTTCTTCAATGTACTGACACAATGTTGGCAGTATTAACAATATAGACATCATTAGCTTTCCAAAAGATCCATAATTGAAAAGTCAGACTGCTGAAAAATGTCACCTTGTGTGTGTTATGCTAAGGGAATAAAGCTTAGCATAAATCCTTGAAAGGGCAAATAAAAACTCAATTATGGCCTGCATTGAGTCCATAGGCCCTCAATTCCATTTAGCCTCAGCATGCCATTTCGAATTTCCATCTCTGATGAACTAGTTCTACAAAATTTACAAGTACAGCTCCATTTCCATCCAGACTACTCCTCTGTCCTAGCCAAGCTAGAAAATTACACACTTACTAGACATGTCTGCAAGTTGTATGTTTCAATATATTAAGGTTGCAAGTGTAAATTTTTGTGAGTCTAGGAAGACAAGTGACATGTTACAAATTCATTTGTTTCCTAGAAGCAGAATTCCTGACACAATGTAGGTAATTACTCTGCTGACTCAAGTTATAATTTTAAATTTCCAGCTAAAAAATTATAAATTTAAACATATTCTAAAGGGAAAACAATTGCTTTCAAGTAAAAAATTAAGTTCTTATTTTATTTTCCTGACCTCCTTTCTCTCCCCACATTCCCCTTTTCTCCATATTTCACTCCCATTTTGGTACCTACAGCCTATGCTTTTGAAGGAGAGGTTGTAGGGGAAAACCAAACCTTTGAAATAAAAAAAAAAGAAAAGAAAAGAAAATACCACAGATTCAAAGTTTTTCTCCCATAAGCTCCCACTCAGACTGCTTTAAGCCAAAGCCAAGTTGCTACTTTGGTTCAATGAGAACTCTCTGGAGACAAGCATGGACTTGAATGTGAGGCGGGCTTGTATGGGATGGGACTGAGTGGGCTCATAGCTCAAATCTGTAGTATGTTTAAAGGAGGGGTTGGGACTGTCTATGTGCTATTAATTTAACTTTAGAAGATACTAGTGTTTGCTTTTAAAAGTCAGATTTCCATATCTTTTTCCTACCCAGGCTTATTTTAAGCATATCTAAAATCCAGGAACCATGACTTAAATATAAGCTTAAGTATTGTGATTTTTTTTCCTGGCACTGAATATTTAAAAGGGTTCCTGAAAAAAAAATCAGAATATATAAGCAGAATGTATGAGGTTTTTTTGAATTGTATTATTTTGAATTATTTTTTAAAAAACTGTATTATTTGAATTGTAAATTTAATAAATTTAATAAATCACTGGATTCAACTATCCCTTGAGCCCAATCATTTTGGGTACAACTGACAATGTGAACAAAAATTCTGGAGTCAGACTGCCTCGGTTTGAATCTCAGCTTTTCCATTTATTAGCTGTTTGTGTGGTTGGAACATATTTGTGTCTCCTTTTCTTTGCCTATAAAAGGGTAATGAGAACTCCTTTCAAGTAAAAGATAATGATCATCCCCCATCTCATGTTTGTTTTGAAGTTTAAATAACCAAGTCATCTAAATAGTGGTTCTCAACCATGGGTGATTCCCCACCACAACCCCAACTCCCAGCCAAGGTGACATTGACCATGCCTGAAGACACTTTTGTCGTAAATGGTGTGTTTGCATATGTGCCACTGGCATTTAATGGACAGAGGCCAAGGATGCTGCTGCACATCCTAAAATGCACAGGATAGCTCCCACAAGAAAGTTTCCTCCCATGCCACTTGCCACCTGAATTGAGTTTGCGAAACCCTAACTGGAATCACTTAACATAATGCCTCACACCAAGTAAGTACTTTTCAAAAAGTTAAATCTTATTTGGAAAATGTTAAAGTTTATTTACTTCTACTGAATGTATACAACTTTTTCTATGACTTGTCATTTACTGTTGTTTCTGTACTTCATATTTTCCTTTGAGGGTTAAATATGACAGTCTGCAATTTCTGAAGCAGCTGACTTCAGGGTGAAACTACTCCAATATTTTTCATTTTGCCCAGAGAAACACATTTACAGAACTAGAATGGATTTCAACCTAGTAACTGCTATCTCTGGCTTTTGCCCTGATCCCTTGTACTAAATATTTCACAACAATGTATATATGCTACACAACAATGAAAAAGAGAAGTTAGGCAGATGTTAGACTAATTTAATTTTGTACTCTTCTTATTGATATACAAATTCAGAAATAAGATAGCTGGAAGGGATGAGGATAAAGAGAAATGGTACGTATATACAATAAATTCACTTGGATTACCTGGAACAAATGACTGAGAAAAGATTTGCAATCTTCATAACTGAGAGTTGATTTTTTAGTTGAGATATTATATCAGTTAGGGTTTTTGATTGCAAGGGACAGAAACTGACTGTAGTCTGGGCTGAAATGATCATATTAGAAGGGTACCTGATAGCTTGCACAATATATGGGGACACCAAAAAAAAAAAAAAAAAAAAAAAGGCGGGTGAAGAAACAAGGAAGGAGAGGCTGCTGGAAAACAGCAAGACTGTCATCCCCAGAGCAGTCCGGTTGGGGACTGCTGCCCTGCATAGGGCTTTCTTGGAACACACAAGGTGGCAGCTGCTGGACTCTCAATAGCACAGCTATCTCTTGGCCATACCAAGATTACAAAGTCCATACTACGTCAAATGCTCAAGGTGTTACTGCCAGAAACAGGAAGACAGAATATAGGACCATTAGACTTCCACGATAAGAGATGAAATACAATCATACAGTTCCGACTTATTAGATAACTATCTCAAGAGAAGCCAGCCTAAACAGTTGAGGTTTCAAGATGTAGTTACAGGACTACTTCTGGGAATATCATTCAGAATCCAGCTGTTGCCAGTTCATTAAATGTGTTCCTTGGGAAGGGGAGAATTCCTCAAAGATTGTATGAAGGAGTTGTGGTTTGCATTCATTGTATTTTTAAATTAAGGATTTTCCATTTGAGCAATTTGTATTGTTGCTTCTAAATCTGTAGACATGGACCAACATGTTTTAAATTTAAAAAGGACCTAGATTCTTTGTTCAATGGGAATTTCACATTGGGCGAAAGGTTGGCAGAGTTTGACTAACCACTCAAAGACATGAGCCTGCACATGCTGCTGACTCAGAGAAATAAAAGAGGCTCGGAAGGCCTTCAACACTAAAATGTTATTTTCCTTTCCCATGTAATCTCAGTATACAAAAGCCTATATTAAAGTTCTTCTACCAACTATAAAGTTTATACAGTACATTGCTAACAGATGTAACTGTTAGACAAATAACACACTCATAAACCATTTTTAAAGTTGAAAATGTATCTCCCAGGTAATAGTAGCTATGACTATAGCCAAGGGAGAACACGTCTATCATTAATCTCATTGGTAACATTAAAATGACCTTTACACAATTTTTAAATAAATTTGTCAAGAGTAAGCAAAGGCTAGCATTTAGACTGCAGTTTCAAAGGGCAATTCTCCCAGATAGGTGATTACTAATTCCTCTTGGAAGAAAAGTAGCAGAATTGAACTTTTGTATGCTAGCAGTGGAGGGAAAAGGTTTGCTTTTGTCATACAAAGTCTAATTTACAGAGTCCTATAGTTGGATTTATCATTTTGTGTTTTGAAATTTTTCTAAGGCAGGATGCATCCCATATTTACCATTAGTACCTATATTCTTAGCACTGTATTGCTGGTTCTTCATAACTTATTGGATGTTTTAGCAACTGCAGTTTCTTGATATGTGGCTATATTTTTCTCAATACATTTTATTGCCTTAAATATTTTATATATAGTTTAAAAATATTATCTTCTCTAGTTATTCCACTATCTGATCTACCAATATATCAAATTGTTTTATATGGTTTCATTATCTTCGGACCATGATAACTTGGATTTTGTTTTGCTTTTGGGGTTTTGGGGGCATGTATTTGGCATTTGGTAATAATTAAATCTAGGTGTTGGTTTTCATTTTGGAAAATCCTGAGCTAGTAGCTTAAGAATCTCCAGAGAAGAACTGAGATTGCCTCTGCTAGTACTAAAGAATGTTAACAACCTGGAACTTTAAATTGATGTCTCAACGTGAGGGTTCCCGACCTGTTCAGGTAGTATAAATTGATGAGGTCAGCCGATGCTTATCATGTGAGGAAAATGCTATTCTTACCCCAACCAGGACTATAGCAGAGGCAAGCAGGTCTCTTTCTGGTTCCATTCGTGGGCATATTTGCTGTTACAGCTCAGACTGTCATTGAGTTTATAGTATTGCAGATACCCTCAGCTTTGTGCAGGGCTTTCAGGTTTAGCTATATGTCTTGTGAAGACCCACAAGGATTGGTCACTAATTTCCTCCAAACTTAACAATAACAGTATTACCCTCAGGATGATAATACCTCTTTGTTTACTTACTACCCTGGTTTCAGCACAAGGGGTGTGTGTGTGTGTGTGTGTGTGTGTGTGTGTGTGTCCTGATGTCAATGTTCTGAGGATATCAGAAAATTAGGACTGCTCTTTATATTCAGGAAAAAAAGTTAAATTGATATTAATTATTACTATCTCATTAATTATGATACTTCAGTATTTCATATATATACTGATTTTATGGCTACTTTATCAATTATGCAGGTACAAAAATAAGTTACCGCTAATGAATCCATATACCTTTCTTCAAGTGTTTTTAAAATTATTTTCAGTATGATTATTGATGCTATATCTTTAATGTAAGAAATACTGGCAATTTTTTTAATTCCCCTTTTTTCTCAATCTTTTAAAGAAACAATCACCAAAGTTGCTCATCTGTCTTTTGAGATCTCTTTTGGAATCACAGCTTCTCTGCCACTTTGTCTACAACCACCATCATCTAGTTACTCACATCTAGACCATCAAGTGACCTTCCTGTTCTCAATCTCTCTAGCAGAGAATTCATCCTCCAAGAACCTCTATTGCCTACCAAACTACAACCAATGCCCTTTGCTAGGATTTCAGGATAATCACACCGCCCTTTACTTTTCATTCTAGCCAGTTTGTTTGTCTCTGTCCCCTAGATATAGCACGTATTTTTAGTTTTTGCTTCTCTTGGCTCTACCTAGAAATTTATTTTAACTGTCTTCAATCTAAACTCTCATATCAACCCTTTTACCATTCTGTCTACTTATACATACATAAAACAGAAGCATTATATCTGTGTTTACAAAAGAAAGCAACAAAAAACATTTTGAGCTTAGAGAAAATTCAGAGAACATTGTTCTCAGGAATTTTCTTATAGAAATTCACAGAGAATCAACTTTAATCAACTAAGATATAAATTGAGAAACAACAGTAAATGAATCATGCACAGTGCTGAATATGAATAAACCAAGGAAGTTTTTCATTTTTTTTTTTTTGTTAGTTTGTTTTTGAGACAGAGTCTTGCTCTGTCACCCAGGCTGGAGTGCGGTGGTGCCATCTTGGCTCACTGCAATCTCTGCCTGCTGGGTTCAACTGATTCTCTTGCTTCAGCCTCCTGAGTAGCTGGGACTACAGGTGCATGCCATCATACGTGACTAATTTTTTGTATTTTTGGTAGAGACGAGGTTTCACCATATTAGCCAGAATGGTCTCAATCTCCTGACTGATCCACCCGCCTCAGCCTCCCAAAGGCTGGGATTACAGAGGTGAGCCACTGCGCCTGGCCCAGGGAATTATATTTACAGGAAGAAATAGTGTTATAAACCTGACAAGGCCAAAATGATATAATAATATTCAGTTTTAAAAAGAAGAGGAAGGTATAAATAGTATATGTATACTATTTTCCTAATCTTCCTGTATAAAAATCTAGAGAGAATTTATTATCAAAAAAATAAAGAATAAAATTACAAAATCAAAGATAAATAACATAATCAACTAAAATAATGCAGAAGAAAAAAAAGAGGAAGGATGAAGCAATGACATCATTGCTTATTGTAGAGAGTTCATAAACCCTGCCTAAAATACAAAAAACCTTAGTCTGTTACTAAAATGATAAACAATCAACTCTGGCTTATTTGTTATGAAGGTAATGAAGCTTAATCTGCAAGGCACCTCTTTTGCATAGACCCCTTCTACACTTTACTGTGACCCCTTTCTTACAATTACTACTGTTATTACTGTTAACTTGGAATTTATAAAATGATACCTTGAATCTCTGTCCCATAATCTGCTTAGCTTCTAGTATAAACAAATTTCAGCACCAGTTCTCATACTTTCAATTGTAAATTTTTCAGAAAAAAAAATTTATCTAATGTTTTTACTTGAAATTTTCTCTAGATTGTGAGTTGAGGCTTTTATTCCCATGATTTTATGCTTATTTTGCATTCATGTTTGTGAAAGGTCATACTAGAGACAATTTATGTTGCATTTGGACTTTGCAACAAACTCAACACATTAGCTGAGATTATTTCTATGGTAAATGAAAAAAAAAAAAGGAATATGGTCCTTGTGATGGATGGTTGGTGTCATTATGAATATAACTATTATTATTTTACATTTAATGAAAAGTAGTTTTCTTCCAAAAAGAGAAAGGTGCTTAATAAAGTCATATATAATTTGCCACCATTATTCACATAAGGCCATGCTGGGAAGAAAATACTGAAACCACCCACTGGCTGGGACTGAAAAGACCTCCTGACTCTGCATCTGTTAATGTTTATGAAAGTGAAAATGCCAATGCTTCCTTTGTCTCTTCCTACTAATTTCGGATACATATTGTGAGTTAAGGAACCATACTAAGGGATGAAAAGAGAGATTCGGCATTCATTTTTACAGTGCTGGAAAAGAAGAAGCTAAGCAGAATGTATTCATGTATTTTCCATGCATTTTGATTCAAACACAATCATCTTTATTTCTAACAAAAGCATCTTTGTAATAAAAATGGCAGTTTATAATTTTACCTTTTAAATGAACATTTTATTTTGGAATAATTTTAGATTTGCAGAAAAGTTGCAAAGATAGTGTAAAGGGGTTACAAAATGTACCCCTCAGTCAATTTCCTTACATTAGTGTATTAATGTTAACTATATTCCAGGCTTATTTGAATTTCATCAGTTTTGAATGCCATAACTCCCTCTCTGTGTTCTAGGATCCAATCAAGGGTACCACACTGCATTTAGCTGTCAGGTCTTCTCAGTCTCCTCTGCTCTGTGAATATTTCTCAGTCTTGTTTGTCTTTTTTGAGCTTGACAGTCTTGGATAGTTATTTTCAGCTATTCTGTAGAATGCTCCTCAACTTGTATTTGTTGTATGTTTTTTCAGATAAGATTGGGATTGTGGGTCTTAAAAAATACTAATGAGATAAAGTACCATTATTTTCACATCATATCAGGTGTTACATGACAGTCACGTGAAATCACTCACAATGTTAATCTTAACTATTTGGATAAAGTAGTGTTTATCAGGTTAATCCACTAAAAACTTGCTTTTTTCCCATTCCCTACTCTACTCTTTGGCAGCAAATCACTAAGCCCACCCTCAAGTCTAGGGGGTACTATGGGAATTAAGATCCACCCCTTACATATATTATTTGAAATTATGTAAAGAAGATTTGTCTCCCTCTCTATTTGTTTATCCTTCATTCATTTATAACACTATGGAATCAGGTATATTTATTCTTTACTTTACAATCCAGTAATGCATTATTTATTTTTAGCTTAAATTTTTTGTTGCTTTGGCAATTGGAATCTTTCATGTGGGTTTCTTCAACTTTTTGACAAACCATCTTTTTGTTTTTGAGCACTTTCTTACTTTTTGATACAAGATGCATAGGCTCATCTTGTGTGTTTCTTGTCCCAACCCTAGAGCCAGCTGTATCTGCTATCTTTCAATAAAGAATGATATGTAGAAACCAAGATCTAGGCTCTGAGTATGTTTGTTACTACTGGGATGTCATTGCTTAAAGACTGTCAGCATAAAGGGAAAATATGCATATGTATAATAACCAATAAATACACACATGTAATTAGCTCTGTATATATCCATGTATACTAGGACATACAGGTTTATTGGTAATAGGAAGGATTGCTTTTTTATTTTAAGTTAAAAATATATGCATAGAAAACAACTACGTCAATAATTTAAAATAATAATTTTAAAAATCATTTTGGCTTACTTTCAGAGCTTCTCTAGAAACATTCCTATGTTTAAATATCAGCATGTTTAAGAGAACTAGTTCTGTGTGAAACTAAGAATAATGGCATATGTAAAGCATCTGACTATAAGTTAGGTTTTAGTTTTATTTGGGTAATCGTGTAATAGGAAATTAACTTATTCTTGCATATGTATGTTTAACATGTTAAAACATATGTGTTATGGATTAAAAGACTGTCATGTTATGTGGATTACAAATTGATATATTTTTTAGGATGAACACCACAGAAGAGAAAGTCAGAGGGCCACAGAATTTCACTTGTAGGGGAAATTTCAAGTAATCTTTAAATCCAATACAGTATCTTTACAGGTGCTATGAAAGTCATATTATGTTATTCTGCTCAGAATCATCCAGTGGCTTCTCTTTGCACTTCAACGCCTAAAAGGCTCTATGTAATCTCGCTCTTTATCAACTCTGTGACCTCGTCCTTGCTAGTCTCAACACTCTTGACTCGGGGTCTCTACATTTGAACTTTTCCTTGTCCAGAATGTTTCTCTCAGGTATAACCAGATATTATCTGATCTCCATGTAATGTAAGCTTTATAAGGGCAGAGATTTTTGTCAGTTCTATTCTCTATTGTCTACCAATTACCTACCTATATAGTGTCTGACACATAGGTCAATGAATACTTGTTAAATTTAGTTGAATTGAAAGAAATCTTTATTAAGCAGCATATTATACAAGTACTGGACTCTACTAGTTATATTAGAATTGAACTCAGTACTTCTCTTGACATACAGAGATCCATTTAATCACTGTATCATATCATCCTGGTGTCATCACAGAGGACTTTTGGTGTCACACAATCAGTGAATAGATATTCATTTTATTGTATATACCTCTGAGAGACAAAATGTTCAGGATGTTATAGGTGATGTAGGAAATATAAGAGAAGCAAAGTAAATTGTTATTGCCTTCCAATTAAAGGGATAAGACATGAACTCAGGAAATCTATTACACCAGACAGTATAAAGTCATGTAATGCACTGCCCTGTGTATGGCAAGCTACCCAGGATTGGAGAGAGGAGACCAGGGCTGGCCCTTTAACAATGGATGTATGTAGGATGACCAGAAAGAAGAAAGTAAACACTTCAGAAACAGAGACAGAACAAAGGAATATCACAACCAAATACACTGTTATTTTCTTCAATAGCTACAGAATAAACAATGACTTGTTTTCATTAATGTATTTTTAAGAACTTATTTAAGAAACTAGGACATATTTTGACACATTCTAAATTATTATTACCTGAAATGAATAGATTTATGCTTTTTATAGGTGTGTTATTAAAATAAGATTAGCAAGTAAATATTATGGCAAGTTTCACTCATCAATTAGCTAAATTTTCAAGTAAGATAAGAATGAATATTATTTCACGTATTTTTATGTCTCCAGAGAATACATTTGCTCTTGGAAATAAGAAAACAAAAAATTAAAGTCCTTCCAAATAGCAATCAATTTATCTGTCCATCTCAGACCACAGATAACATGATAATAATCCATTAAAAATGTAAGGTATGATTCTTAATATCAAATTACCAAATCATTCACATTTCTAAAAAGAAAGCTCAGAGAAGGTCAGTGAGATTTGATTTGTCTTACAAATCTCTCAATTAAAACTAAGGAGACTTTAATTCTCTGGAAAGTCCATGAGCACAATAAACAAGGAAATGCCATAACTTTAAAATAATAATAATCGTAATAATTTTGTGAATCTACAGTTTTACTACTTCAGAGACTTGCGAGAGTACCTTTGCGAGATTTTTGCAGCAACCCTTGACTATGTATCAAAGAGTTTAATTAGAGACTTAGTTGGAAAAAAACCTTGAATTTATAATAGATTTTCCCAGAATTGTTGAGAAATATAAGGAACGCACAGAGGGTCAATTGAAGCATCTCGAATCTTTGAATAGGCATTTTTTATCCAGGGTCTCTAAAAAAAGCCTCATTACCTTTTTAAAAACATTGACATCAGCTGGGATTTTATTTCTAGTGTTAGTGATTTTGGGGCATGATGGGTTTGAAAACAAAGATTATTTTTTAAGGCAGATTTTTATAAATGTGTGGAATTAAGAGCTCTGGAAATAAGGACAGGGCTGTAAACTAAAGGTCAGCAAAAAAAAAAAAAGTCTATTTCTTGCTTTTAAAGGCTAGAGAATTTGCTGTTGGTTAGCCAGTGATTCTACTGTTTTCACACTATTGGCTGAGGATTTAAAAATCAAGCTATCCTCACTTTGATGCTTTCTAAGAAATATTGCTGCACTGTTATTTCTAGTAGTAATCATGATACTGAAGGCTTCCTGTGGACATATTTTATTTTCAACCTCCTGACATTGGAACAGTGATCACTATGTTGTTGGAAAATATACCCAAGAAATGAAAATATTAAAATAAATATTTTCCTGAATGTTTTGTATGATGATGTGATAGAGGGTTTTAACATGTCATATATTAAAATGTCATTAAAATATTTTAAAAATCATATACACCATGGAATACTATACAGCCATAAAAAACAATGAGTTCGTGTCCTTTGTAGGGACATGGATGAACCTGGAAACCATCATTCTCAGCAAACTGACACAAGAACAGAAAATCAAACAGCACATGTTCTCACTCATAGGTGGGTGTTGAACAATGAGAACACACCGACACAGGGAGGGGAGCATCACACACTGGGGTCTGTTGCAGGGAAATAGGGGAGGGACAGCAGGGGGTGGGGAGTTGGGAAGAGATAGCATGGAGAGAAATGCCAGATATAAGTGAAGGGGAGGAAGGCAGCAAATCACACTGCCATGTGTGTACCTATGCAACAATCTTGCATGTTCTTCGCATGTACCACAAAACCTAAAATGCAATTAAAAAATATTTTTAAAATGTATTTCTTTCACATAGTTTTTGCCTCTGCAAACCACTTTATTGCTCTTTTCTCTTTTACTTCTACATGATCTCCTTTACTGTCTTCTCCAGCAATTGAACAAGCACTGCGGTTGCATTTTCTCAACAAAACAAAGGGTCAGTACTTTTGGCCAACCAGAAACTCTGGTGTTCCTCAGTCATGTCCTTAGAAGAGTCTGTATATTCTCTCATTTAGCCTTCTTTATGATCACCGTCACCATCACTATGAACAGGAAGAACAGCAACAGGATCTATTTTTTTTCTGCATGTGTGTTTTAACGGCCTCAATAAACAAACCTTAACCATATTTAATTTCTAAAGTGAAATTAGTTCTTTAATATGAACGACTTCAAGACAAAGTAGAAATTTAACAATGTGTAATCATAACTTACTAATCACAGGAAATTACAATTAGAAATATAAATTTTATAGCTTATAAACACAATAATAGCAATACATTGAGATAGATGAAAAAAAGATCCAAAATGGTGCTGTTTCAAAAATTTGTGTGGGATGTGAAAAAGTACTCTGGGTGGAATTGTGTCAAGAATTTCTTCATAAAAATGTAGCAAAAGAAAAAAAATGTATGCAGGAAAAACAATATGGCACTGAATTCATTATTGCATGTGTACAGAATTCTTTTAAAAATGCTTTCTATTAAAAATCGCCAGTTTTCCAAAGTGGCTGAACCCATTTAAGTTCCCCATATTAATTTTTAGAAATACAGTTAGTCCACATCCTTGTCAATGTTTGTTATTATCAGCCATTGCATTATAATTTTTCTTTAAATTATAATGGTAATTATAATTTAAATATAATGGTAATTTAAAGAAAAATTATATCATCCATTTGCATTATAATTTTTCTTTAAATTATAATTGTAATTATAATTTAAATATAATGGTAATTTAAAGAAAAATTATAATGCAAATGGCTGATAGAATATTGGTAGAATTGTGTGGTAGAATTGCCTGGGGAAGCCATCTGATCCTAGGATTCTCTTTATAGGAAAGTTTCAAACTACAGCTTAAAATTTTTGACTATTTCATTTTTTATTCATTCCTTCCTCCATTGGTAAATTTTGCACTTTTAGAAATTTGTCTTGTTTCATCTAAAATTTTAAAATTTATTGGCATAAATGCATATCGTATATGTTTTATTATCATTTATATGTCTCTAGGATCTATATTGAGCTTACTTTTTCCATTTCTGATATTAGGAATTTGTGTTTTCTGTTTTTATTCTTGACAATATATCTTTGCCAATTTTATTTGCCTTGTCAAAGAACAAACTTCTAGCTTTGTTGGGCTTCTGTATTGTGGTCTATGGTTTGGTTATTTTCTTTTTGTTTGTTTTCCCATTGGTTTCTACTCTTTTTATCTTGTTTTTCTTTGTGGAGTGGAAATTAAGGTATTTAACCTTTATCATATATGAACTATTTTTAAATGTGAAGAACTGTTAGTTTCTTCATATCTAACTTCTTATTTCCTGCATGAACTTTAACACAACCTCATTGAGAGATTCTTAAAAGCCCCAACTACTCCAGGAATAATGGATATTTCTCTGCTCTTGTCTTATTATTCCTTTCTTTCTGTAGTCTTTGGATTTCATTAGATATTTTATTTCATTTGGATTTTATTTGTGAATTGAATGCTTAGATTATAGATTTTTAGACTTTAATTCTTTTCTAATGTAGAAATTTAAGACAATGAACTTTTCAAAGAGGACAGTCTTCAATACATCCACGTTTTGATATTTTTATTGTCTTCAATTCAAAATATGTTCTAATTTCAATTGTGTTTTGTTTTTTGGTGCAAGGACCATTTAGAAATGTATTGGATAATTTCTAAACATGTGGGAACACTCTAGTTATCGTCTGCATGTTACAGATAAAGGAAATAAAGGCTCCAATTAAAAACTTGTCATGGAGGAAAAACACCAATATTTATGTAACTTACAAGAAATATAACTTAAATATAAGCATGCAAAAGGGGTGAAAATAAAAGAACAGAAAATGTGACCATTCAGACAGTACTAAAATAAAGTTGCTGTAAGTAGACTAGCAAAGAAGGCTTTCATGCCAGAAGCATAACGGATAATTAGGACATTTCATAATAATCAAAAACAAAATCTATTTTCTTATGTCTAGCTAATTTCCACTAATTTCTTACATATTCTGTAAGATTGCCATTCTTTCAAATTTGTTGATTAGTTTTATGGACTAGCAAATAATTAAATGCCTCTTTATCAGTTCATGAGAAAAGGATTTTTTTTAAGTTATTATGGAGACTTAGTAGGTGTATATATTTATGGGGTGAGAAATGAATTTTGAAATCCCTCATTATGATTATATATTTGGTTCCTTTTCCTTTTTTTTTTTTTTTAACTTTTACTTCATATGTTTTGAATTTTTCTCATTACAAAGTCAGAACTGCTGTATATTCTTGGTAGATTTTGTTTTTGGTTATTATGAAATGTCCTCATTATCAGTCATGCGTCTGGAATAAAAGTCTTCTTTTCTAGTCTACTTACACCAGCTTTATATTCATACTGTCTGAATGGTCACATTTTCTATTCTTTTATTTTCACCCCTGCTGCATGCGTATATTTAAGTTATATTTCTTTTAAGTTACATGCATGTTGGTGTTTTTCCTCCATGACAAGTTTTTAATTGGAGCCTTTATTTTCTTTACCTGTAACATAATAATTATTTATTTTAATTTTTCAAATATATTATTGTGTTTTAAATTTATTTTCCGTTTTTGCATTGTTTTGAAATTGCATTCTCTTGCCATTTCATTTTTCTAGGTCTACTTGAGCTTTTTTGTTTTACTTTCGGTCAACATAGAGATTGCAAAACAGATACTTTTCTTATAAGGTCTAATATAAATCAAATATACTTCTAGAAAAATGAAAATACTTTAGAACTTTACTTCTATTTTTTTCTCTTTAATTATGTATTCTTATTATATTTTAATATGCTATGTACATGTATCTTTAAAAGGATGTTTGAGTCAGGGTCTAAAGTATGACTATGCATTGCAATTGCTACCTCTGCCTCCCTGTTAAATAATTTTCTTAAGAGTATGATAAGCATGTATAAAAGTACATAAGTCATGATGCTACATCTTGATATTTACATATATATATCTGTGAAATTACAACTAACATTGAGATATATAATATTTCAAGCATTAGAGAGGGCTCCCACTTTTCTTCTTCCCTATCAATACCTCCTCTAACAATAACTGCTGTCCTGACATTTGTTATCACAAATTTGTTTTGCCTGTACAGCTAGTGCTTGACTTACGACCACGATTGGTTCTGACAGACCAGTCGTAACACGATTTGGTCGTAAGTTGAGTAGGCTATATGCACGCGGAGATGGTAGTGCTGCCGGAAGCTGGTCCGCACGGTCGTACGCCCAGCTGGGCAACGTTTGCGCTGCCAGACGCGGAGCAGTCATGGCTAGCGATTGTGGTCGTAAAGTCGAATGCTCTTAAGTTGCATAGGTCGTAAGTCGATCAATACCTGTACTTTAATTTTATATAAACAAATTTAAGAAGTATATACTCTTTTATATGAATACTTTCACTCAACATTATATATTTTTATTCATCCATGTTATTAAATTCAGTTTGTTTTTATTGCTAGTTAGTATTCTATTACATGAGTATACCACAGTTATTTATTCATTTTGCTATTGATGGACATTTAGATGACTTTCAGTTTCAGGTGATTATAAATTAAGCCACTATTAACAGTCTTGAACATATCTGGTGGTAGGAATATGTACTCAACTAAGTTAAGCATATACTTGGGTGCTGAATTACTGAGTAAAAGAACAGACATATGTTTGGCATTAGTTGAATTTTTCCAAAGTATTTTCCAAAGTGCTTATTACAACAGAGACTCTCAGTAATATTGCGTGAAAGTTCTAGTTGTTTTGAATCCTTACCAACACTTGATATCTAGCCTCATCAGCAATTACTATTTTAATTTATCTTATTAGTAAAGATGTTAAGCAACTTTTTGTGCGCTTGTTGGTCCTTTTTATATTTTTCTTGTGAAATGCTAAAGCCTTCAAGTAATTTATTAAAACTGAATTATGTTTTCCTTATTCACTTGTAGAATTTTTTAATCTATTTTAAGCACAAGTTCTTAGTCAAATAAAATTGCAAATGTGTTTCCTTATACAGAAGCTTACTTTTTTTTTTTTTTTACTCTCAATAGCTTTTAATTGGTAGAAGTTTTTCATTTTAACAAAGTCCAGTTTATGATACTTGATTTACAATGATTAGAAATCCCAAATTCAGAACAAAATTGTCCTGGAAGATTTATTGTATTTTTTTACATTCAGAATTACACTGATTGAAATTATTTTGTTATACAAGTAAGACTTATATTTTCCCCATACTTAAATTTTGTTTAACTTATTCTACATCACTATTTGAAAATGCTGTATTTTATACCATATTGTATTGGGAAGTTTATAACAAATACAATAACCATATATGCATGGTTCTAATTTGTCTATTCTGTTCAATTTATATTTATTTATATTTTTACTAACACTACACTCTTTTAATTATTTAATCAAACATCAAGGCCTATTAAAGCTTTAATAAGTCTTCCAAATTTGCCTTCTTCAAGATGGCCCTGGCTGGCTGTTCCTTTATATTTCCATATAAATGTAAAATAAAATCAGCTTGACAATTTCTGCCCAAAATATGCTGTTAGGATTCTGACTAGTATTACATTATATCTAGAGTTCACTCAGTTTGGGGAAACCTGGCATCTTATTGATATTAAATTGTTCAATTTATAAAATGATTAATATCTTCATTTATTTAAATCTTTACTAATAGTTTTGTAGTTTTTGCACAATGTTTTAACACATTTTGTAAGATGTACATCTACGTGCATTCTTGCTGCTCCTATTATAAATGGTTTCTTTTTTACTGCTGGTGTTGAAATTGCAATAGATTCATAAATGTTGAGTTTACAGGTCATAAGGGAAATCCTTAGAATCTTACCTGTCATATCATATGCACTAAATAAGTGATTTCTATTGCTTTTATTTGGGCTTATTCTATTGTTCTTTTTTTAAAGTTACTTTTAAAACTTAAATGTCTAGCACATTAATTCTTAGCCTTTTTTTTTTCAGCATAAACATCCAAGTGTACACATTTCTCCCTAAGCACCAAAACTTTTTTGATTTTATCTTTTGTCATAGCATTTATTTCAGTCCTTTAATACTCAATGTAATTTATTTAGTTAGTTATTCGTCCATTGCTACAAACTGTAAATTAATGTTCTGTGATGTCAGGTATTTTGACTGTTTTATGCAGTGATATGTCTCAAAATGCCAAACTATGCCTCTAAATAAACAAGTATTTATTTAGAGCATAAATAAATACTTGTTTAATGAGTGAACTCATATTTTTTTCTGCCTGAAAGTTTTGTTTTCACAAATGGTTATGTGTTCTGTTTATAAGCAATACATAAAAACCTTAAGGATTTCGCCTCCCAGTGTTAATTTGTGTGTTTTTTAAATTTAACTTTAAGTTCAGGGATACATGTGCAGGTTTGTTACATAGGTAAACTTGTGTCATGGAGGTTTGTTCTACAGATTATTTCAGCACCCATGTATTAAGCCTAGTCCCACTCATTATTTTTCCTGATCCTCTCCCTGCTTCCATCTTCTGATAGGCCCCAGTGTATGTTGTTCCCCTCTATGCATCCATGTGTTCTTATCATTTAGCTCCCACTTATAAATGGTTGTATTTGGTTTTCTGTATGCTGTATTTGGGTTTCTCTTCCTAAATTAGTTTGCTAAGAATAGTGGCCTCCAGCTCCATCCATATTCCTGCAAAGGACATGGTCTTGTTATTTTTTATGGCTGCATAGTATTCCATGGTGCATATGTACCACATTTTCTTTATCTATTCTACTATTGATGGGCATTTTTGTTGATTCCATGTCTTTACTATTGCAAATAGAGCTGCAATTAACATACATGTGCATGTGTCTTTATGATAGAACAATTTATATTCCTTTGGGTGTATACCTTGTAATGGGATTGATGGGTCAAATGATATTTGTGTTTTTTGGTCTTTAAGGAACTGCCACAATGTTTTCCATAATGGTTGGACTGATTTACACTCCCGTAACAGTATATAAGCATCCTTTTTTCTCCACATGGCAGTACTAATTTGGGACAGTTAGTCTTTTCATATTTATTGCAAATATTGATTTTTAAAAATTTATCTCTACCATCTTATTGTAAACAGTTTGTCCTGCTTTTGTATTTTTTGCTTGTGTTTTTTGCCTTTTTTAAGAATTATGGTTTCTTATTCATATTTTTCTAGTTTGTATTTATTTCTGTTATTTTAGTTGTTATTCTAGAAAGTATCTATGCATGCTTAACTTTCCCAAATGATAAAAGTAATGGGTCTTTATTCTCAATTCCAAGAAATGGCCTTTTGATTTCTCTGCTATCATTTTCATGTATTTTAATTATTTTTGTGCCCAATACTAATATCTTTGTTTCAAACAGCCAGTGTTTGTTTAGATTTACTCACATCCTTACTTTGTCTTAGGATCACTTCCTGCTGTCTTTAGCTTTCTTGCCATCTAACTTCTCTTTCCTATTTTCCACCTCCTTTCTCTGGGTTGCATTCCAAATAACTTCTCCAAAATTGTATTAATTTATTAATTCCTTACAACTCTAGTTAATCAGCTATTTAAATAATTTACTTCAATTATATTTTCCAAGTTTAAGAGTTCTAACACCTCCTTTATAAATTTACAAGTTCTTTATTTAAGGTAAACCTCATTAGTATCTTGAATATATTAAATCATATAGTTTATATTATGTATTCAGTAATTCAGTTTCATCAGTTTTTGTGGCTGGAATCCTGTTTTCTGTTCTTCCAACCATCATTTCTCTACCACATGATAATGTGTTTACCTGCGGATTTGCTGATTTCTAATGCTTTCTATTTTTGTTGGAATGCTAATTATGAATTATTTTGGAGAGACAGAGGAGTCTGGAATAAATGTAGGGTCTGTCACACCGTTTTTGTCTTTCTCTTAGTAATATCCCTGCATTACTCTAGGATTTCAACTAAGTCCTCAGCTTGGGTTGTTTTGGGCCATTTATGGACTATAAATTTGGGCTACAAACCCACATGAGAGCTATTTTTGATTATAAATTCCAAAGTTTGAGTTTCCTGAAAACTAGCTAGTTTCCTGAAAACTAGTAAATTGTATTTGTTAGCAGGAGAGCCCTTATTTATGGAAAGCTTGTAATAGTATATTATTGGTTGGATAGACTGGTTTATCATAAACAAGCTTGGAATCTATGGATTTATGTGGCATAGGAAATGGAAAATTTCACAAAGGCCATGTAAGTGAATGAATACGAAATGGAAATGTTTCAAAATCTGAAATTTTTTTCTGCACACATTTAGAGACTTCATGTGTGAATCTGGGTTCAGAGTGCCTTTCATATAGAAAGGAAGAACTGGGAGTTCTGATAATGATCCCAGGTCTCTTTTCACTTTGCCTGTGCCATAAGATTACTTGTGTTCATAAAATAATTAGTAATCCTTGATACTGGGTTAGATCTTTAATTCATTTGAGTCTGATTTGACAATCTAAATTCATGTTATTGCAAGATATTTTAGGTGGCATGATTGGCATGGCATCTATTCCACCATATTGTAAAAATGGAAGTCCTCATGATACTAAATCACTTTTCAAGTGTCTCTGACCTGATACAAAACTTGCTTATTAAATGTTTACTTCCATAAACACATTTTAATTCTTTCCAGTTATGTTGGTAACACTTTAAAAACTGCTTTATCAAATGTGATGGCCTTGTATTTCTTATTTATACTTCAAATTTTTATTTATTCCTTTAAATGTATAAGACACATAGATTTTATATTCTGTGTCTACCAGTACCCATGACTATAATATTCACGAGTCTGAGCATGCAGTTTATCATTTCCAGTAACTCTAGCTCATAATGGTTTGCTGCTTTTATTATTATTATTATTTATTTTACTTTAAGTTCTAGGATACATATGCTGAACATGCAGTTTTGTTACAAAGGTATACATGTGCCACAGTGGTTTGCTCCACCTATCAACCTGTCATCTAGGTTTTAAGCCCTGCATTCACTAGGTATTTATCCTAATGCTCTCCCTCTTCTTTCCCCTGCCTGCTGACATGCCTCAATGTGTGATGCTCCCTACCTTGTGTCCATGTGTTTTCATTGTTAAACTTCCACTTATGAGTGAGAACATGCAGTGTTTGGTTTTCTGTTCCTGTTTGCTGACGATGCTGGTTTCCAGCTTTATCCGTATCTGTGCAAAGGACATAAACTCATTCTTTTTATGGCTGCATACTATTCCATGGTGTATATGTGCTGCATTTTTTAAATTCAGTCTATCACTGATGGGCATTCAATAAACATACATGTGCATGTGTTTTTATAGTAGAATAATTTATAATCCCTTAGGTATATACCAGTAATGGAATTACTGGGTCAAATGGTATTTCTGGTTCCAGATCACTGAGAAATCACTGCCCTGTCTTTTACAATGGTTGAACTAATTTACACTCCCATCAACAATGTAAAAGCATTTCTATTTCTCTGCATCCTCTCCAGCATTTGTTGTTTTCAGACATTTTAATGATCACTCATTGTCAATGGTTTCTTATTTGTTTAGTAATTCCTTTTTATAATGAGGTCATGTGACTTAGAGCTTTATCTATAAGAATTATTTAGGAACTGTGTTTATGGAATTTCTCCATAAAATATTTACTTTTACTTCAGGTAACTATAGGCATAATCCAAGACTATGTTAAATTAAATTTTCAAAAAGGATTAAACTTTCCCATATGTGTTTTAATGTAAATTTATAATCATGAATTTTCAAGGGAGTCTGTTTTTTTCTACTGTATGCAAAACCTCATCCAAGTCAGATAAACCATACAAGCTTCCATGTTTGTATGTATGTGTGTGTGTAACCCTATTGCCTGGCTCTTCCTTCTATGTCCCATATTAGCAGGCAACCTTGACCTCCTACACTAAGGCCCACACTCTGTCTCTTGTTTTTTGCATTCAGTGTCTCATTAAAACCTAAGCTCTAAGTCAGCAGAGATCAGTAAACGCCTTTTGGGTTAGAATAGGCTTTAATAATTTCTTAGCCCTATGATATCATATTTTATCTTTGTTTCTGGACTAAGATTCTTTAATTTACATCAGCCAAGTAGCTTTATGAAAAACTTTTAAAAAATATTTCTGTCAGTTTATTTAGATGCTCTGTGCTGGGAGAGTTTCTTTACCCATCTAGTCTATAATACTGCCTGATGATTATTTTTATTAGCACAAACATTAAACAATTAGGGCTTATTAATATAAATTTTCCTAAGAAAAGTCTGGTCTTCTTCCATATAAAAATTGTTTTAATAAATCTTTTTTTAAGCAAATGTTAGTTTTACTAGCTTTTGAAAAGTAATTACAACAGATAAAATGTCCAAATCAGAGACAGCAGATGTGAAGAAAAGAAAAATAATAGCTGAATTCTTATATCCTTCTATTCCTATACAGTAACTGGGTTACAGTATAATATTTAAATATATTTTCAAAATTTAACAATCAGATGTTCAGAATAATCTGTAATTTAATCTATTTCAGTTGATAACTTGGCTTACAGTTGTCAGGATAATTGTGGCATTTATCTATTAAAATGTTCATTTATATTGGCACACTAGGCTTGAAACTTAATTTTAGTAAAATGCAAAATCTTACTAACTGCTAGCAAATAGGAATACCCATTATTTTCTTTATAATGGAAATTATTGAATGGATAGATTCTTCTTACAAATATGTATAGACATACAATAAGTACAAATGTAAATTTTTCAGGGAAAGAAGAGTGGTAAATTTCCTTATCTATTAATGTATCTTTACACTTATGCACTAAAGACACATACAATATGTAAATGCATGTCATATTGACAGCAAAGTACAAAAATATAGTTACTATGACTAAAGAGATGATAGCCACTGAATATCTAATGGGATTGTTGTGAGACTCAAGAAACATGTGAAAATGCTATAAAAATTATAAGACACTTTTACTAAAAATATCTTTAGGCATAGTGGTAGTGTTTTTATTTCACCTTAGGAAAAAATATGACCTTCAATATTACTTCACAGAAGTAAATTAAAGATTGTTCCACGACTAAGTCTAATTAGTCTAGGATTAGGTATTAACACAGTAAACACTTGTGGTTTCAGTTAAATATTTTGGTGGTGAACACTTTTCAAGAAAACAGGATGACCTTTTAAAAATTAAAGAAAGATGGCTTCCTGAAGTTTTCCCAAACCATTTTACATAATATATGGTATTTATATGTATAATTTCAATATATAAATAAAGTTCAGTTTAATACTGAATCATGTGCACTACCTTAGCTAGATAATGCAAGGTTTCTATCAAGTGATCTGTCATGTTGATAGTGTGTAACCTTGATATGATTTGCTAGAACTGGCATTTTATCTTTGTACTCTTCTTCTCAAAATATACAACTCCAGTCTAGTTTACGAGAAAACGTTAGACAAATCCCAACTGAGGGACATACTACATAATATCTGACCCATAAAAACAAAGTCTGAGAACGAGAACCTGTCACAGCTAAGAGTAACCTAAGAAGACATGCTGGCTAAATGTAATATGGTATCTTGCATGAGATCCTGGAACAGAAAGAGTGATGTTAGGGAAACACTAAGAAAATTTAAATAAAGTATAGACTTTAGTTAATAATACTATGTTAATATCGGTTTATAACTTGTTACAAATGTACCATACCAATGTTGTAGGATTCTGTACTATCGTGAAAACTTTTCTGTATATCTAAGTTTACTCTAAAGTAAAAATTTAATTTTTACATTAAGATAAATAAACTAGTACCAGTAATTTCATTTTATTGCTACAAATAACTAATTTGATTTTTTTTAATGTAGAATTTATTGGTTGGTTCCTGCCTCCTAACACTGCAGTCATAAATAATTTGGTGGCTTTGATCAAAGTTTTATAGCTTCTAATCATTTGGGGTAACTTTGATTAATATATGTAATGAAACCTAACTACTGAAGGAAATTCCATATGTTCACTGAAGTGTTTTTCCTTTATCCAGACTCAGGACTTACACAGATTTAACTTCATCTGAGTAACTCCATATTAAGACGCATCAAAATGGAGCAGAACACTTTGACCTGATTCTGTCAGCCCAGCCTCAACTTCATCTTAGCTCCTGCTTTCCCTACAGAAAAACATACAGTTTTTAAGCAGTTCCAAGTCTCCACTAATCTCCTTCCAACTCTACAAAGCGTTGCTTCTATTTTATCATGTACTTTAAGCCTTCTCTCTTCCATAGTTCCAATTCTCAGCATTAACCAGGTAAGTTATTGTTCAGGCATGATATAATGCAAGACTATATCATGCTCATAATAGAAAAACTAAATACAGCTACATTTTATATCCAACACCAGGGTTAGAAAAATTAAACTACAAAGCACTCTGAACTCAAAGCACCTTTGAATTCAAAGCAAGAATTTTAATTCCAAAGCTCAAAGATACTACATTCAGATCTTTAAATATGAGACTTTCTTTTACTTCCTGTATTAATTTGCAAAAAGCAAAATATTTTCATGAGAGTTCCTTCTGCAAACTTGTTGGAAGCCTTTTGCTCCGAAAACTTTTGTGCAATGATGGCTCTCAAGATTCCTCCCAAAAATGAATTTATATTTATGCTGTAATTATTTTCACAAAGGAAGAATTCATTAAAGCACTAGTGCAGGACTTCTCAACCTCAACACTACCGACATTTTGGATTGGATAAATCATTGTTGTGGGGGGATGCCCTGTGCATTGTAAGATGTTTAGCATCACCCATGCCCACTAAACATCTTAGCTCCTGTTTTCTTGCCAATGGATGCCAGTAACAACCCCTCCCCAGCTATGACAATTTTGGAGTTTTATCTCCAGGTGTTTTCAAATGTCCCCGAGGGACAATATCAAACCCTACTTGAGAACCACTGATGTAGTGTCACTACTATAATTCAATTTTATTGAAACTGTTAAAATATTTTGATTTGGCTCTGAGAAGCAATATCCCCAACATGTAGAAAGGACACTTATTCTCTTTGTTAAGTAAACAGCCTCTGTATCTGTGTACCCTGCAAGTTGCAAAATTGCTATGGGGTAAAGCATGAGGGCAGCAATTCAGTTGGAAGGAGGCCTTGGAATTTGTGTTGATTCTCCCTTTGCATTGCAAGTGAACTTTTTTTCTTAGAAAGATGTTTACTAATAGGAGATATGGGAGTTCGAGTTTAGCCTTCCCCTCTGTCAGTAAACCTCCACACCAGCGACTTCTCCAAAATGATGCTTTGGTTCAGTTCTGGTAACTAATGTTAATAATTTAGAGCAAGAATTGGCAGTGTATGGTCTGCAGAAGCCTGCTATGCCCATGGTCCATTGCTACCTTCCATCTCCAACATCAGATTTCTGTACTGGTGACAGACTATGGCCTCCAAAGCATAAAATATGTACTATCTGTCCCTTCACAGAAACAAATTGACAATCCTGTTGTAAAGTCTAAAATCTGCAAATTATTTAAACTGTCTAATCTAAACCCTTCATGCTATACATGCATCAGCTAAGTCATAATAGCAGCAGCCACATTCGTAAAAGTATCAGAGTTTTTAAAATTCGTGCCAGAGGCAAGATTAATTTAGACACAATTTTCATCCTCACGGGAATAAGTGGCTTGCTCCTTCATCTCCTAAGACTATTTTTACACCTGTGCTTTTTCTGCCTTTCCTTAGGCTCTGCAACTCTAATACCCTTTACATTTTGTCATAAGTTTTCTTCCTCGGGACCTTAGAATCCTTCCTGATATTAGTGGGAGTGGACTGGGAGATTAGTCCATCTAGGAACTAGTTTGCTCTTACTGGATGTGTTTATTTATCTTTTGGGAAGGATTGGGTATTGGAGAGATGTGGATGATTTTGGTGTAAAGTAGCTACAATATTCTTCTTTATCCAGAATCAGTGGTCACTCATACTTTACTGCTTTGTGTTGTTTGAAAGGTGAGAAGGCATTTCAGAAAAAGTTTGTCTTGCAAGTCTACAAAATTTTAATTTTGTTTGTGTCTTTTCTCTATTAATCCCAGCTCTGGGATGGTCTTCTTGTTGCAACCAGTTGATACTGCTGTATTTCTCCTGAAGCTTACACTATGCTCTACAATGTGGGACATTTTAAAGTGCTCCACTCAAAATGTATTAGGCTTGGAAAACAAGGCACGTCTATGATGCTTGGTTATTTGTACTCAGGTGATTGATGGTGGAAAAAACACAGAAAGGGAAATGGAAATGTACAACCAACCATAACTTACTCTGTAGATTATGTCGTCAATCTATTTTCATTGTGTTAGAAATAACCATTGTAAAGATACAGCAATGAGCTTGTAATCTTCACTTGTGCTCATTCCCAAAAATGACTAAACTGGAACAATTAAGACTAGATAGACTATTACAAGCAACTTTGTCTGCAATGTTTATTTCCATATGTACTTGTATTTTTCCTATGAACTAATAAGCTGCGGAGAATACGATTTCAGCGCTGGAGCTTAGAGAATATTTACACGATAGAACAGCATGTTTGAACTGCTGCCCCCTTCATCATCTGTCCCTGCTCCACCTTTGGTTGCCAAAGAAAAATAACTCTGTAGCCAGAAGGATGAAGGGCCTCATCAGCAAAGAACCATGGGCTCTGCACAACATGGTTCCAGCTCTCACAGACAGAATTTCATTCACATTTTGAACAGATCCCTGCTAAATATAAACTTAAATCTGCTTTGCATGCCATTACAGCAGGATTAAATCTGTATAAAATATAGGAACTTTAGCTATTAATCAAAGGGATATTCAACTATAATCAACATCTAAATAGGCTGTAGGTTTGAAGTGAAAGTAAGTGTCTAACAGGTAAAAAGTGCCTCACCTGTACTTTTGTGTAAGGCCCACTTGTTTGTAAATATGCACATCAAAATGACAGAAGCAGCTCTAGGATAATTTTCAGGACAGTTTAGAGGAGAAATGGGGGGAAATAATGAGTTTAGGGAGGAGCTGAAGAAATTTTTTTTAAATGGAAGGATTTTTTGATGTGCAGGGTAGACTTTTGAAAAGACTATCCTGGAACAAAACAGAAGGAAGAAGAGAGAGAACAGAAAAAAATAAGCACACTCATAATCCATGTTTCATAAATCAGTGGATTTCTACTTATTGTAGAATAAAAGTCAAGCTCTAATTCTGTATTTAGTTCGCAGTTTGCTCCCGAATTACTGAATTTTCACCTCTTCCTCTTGAGCACCTGTCCCTTGCCTACCACTACCCTTAGTTCACAGTGGTTTATCTACTCTTTCCTTTCTGAAATGTGGTCCATTCCACTCCTTATTCTCCAGTCTAGCTCCCTATTATTTATGAAACCTTTCCAATTGAATCCAGATCTCAGATAGCTTTCTTCTCTAAACTTACGCACTCACCTATTTTACAATCCCTCAATTACTGCCTTTGGATGTCTATTAATTTGCTCTCTTAAACTGGGTTTGAATTTTTTGTATATTCATGATTTATCTTGATGGAAAAACAATAAATGTACTGAAGGAGAGTATTGTGTCATTCTTTTGCGACGATTATAGTATACCACAAAAATCTGTGTACAAGGAATCTAGTAAAAGCACTTGGATACACAGAGGTGTTTTATTTCAGAGTATTATAGTCACTTCCTGAAAAGTCAAATTTCTCAGTCAAACTTTCTCTGTAGCTTATAACACGAAATTTAAGAGGTCCATACTAAATGACACTTTTCATTAGGTATCATAGTAGGTTGAATTATGGCCCCAAAAGATATGTCTACCTGGAATCTCAGAATATAGTCATATTTGGAATAAAAATCCGAGCATCAAAGAGGAAGGAGTCATACAGAAAAAGAACAGCAGAACTCTTAATGAGGCCCCTTTGAGACTTAGCTGTGCGATATAACTGCATAAGATAAAACCCCATGAGAATAAGCAGAAATTGGCTGAGAGCAGTGAGGTGGACAGTTCCCAGAGTTCACACAGGATTGGGGATCCCTGAGTTTATTCCAGCCAGAGTGGAGAGTCCTCACTGAACACTCTTAATATTCAACAGAGATATTTAAAAACTATATATCAGAAGTGAAGTTCAATTATACCTAGAATAAAGGCTGCAACAACCATATCCAAAGAAAAGTAAGAACAAACCTCAAAAAAGAGCAAGATGAAATGCAGATAACTCAACAGCTTTCTAGAACGAAGGCCACTCACTAGGTTTTAATGGAGGAAAAAAATGGCTATGACTGACCATCACCACAGGAAAATTCACACATCCAGCATCCAGCCAAAAAATTAAACCTGTTAAGAAATAGGAAAATGAGACACATAATGAGGAGAAAAAACAGAGAACAGAAACAGAACAAGAAATGGCAGAGGTGATGGTATTAGAAGGCAAGGATTTTTAAATAGTGGTTATAGTGTTATTCAATTATGTAAAGAAAACATGATGCTAATAGATAGAAGAAATTTTAAAAGAATAAACTAGAATATCTGGCATGAACAATTCACCACACAGGATTAGACACTGCAAAAAAAAAAAAAAAACTTTTAGCAAACTTTACTGCAAAAGAAAATATTAGTGAACTTTTGAAGAATATCAATAAATAAATACCTAAAATGAAACAGAGAGGAAAAGAGTGAAAAAATTGAAATGCATTTCTGTGAGTTATGAGATAACACTGACCAGTGTAAAGGCTGTATAATTTAAGGGTCAGGAAGAAGGGGTGGCAGAGCGAATATCTGCAGATAAAATGAACAATTTGTCTAAATTTAAGAAAAAATTAAACAAAATGCACAATTAACTCTAAGCAGGAAAAATACAAAGAAAAATATACTGAGTCAGCACGGGAAGACGTGTTAATAATATCAGAAATGAAAAAAGGGGGGAACATCAATTTAAATTTTGCTAACACTAAAAGGGTAGTAAGAGCATACTATGACGAGCTTTAAGCCAATACAGTAGAAAAATTAAATTAAGTGAACAAATTCCTTAAAAGGTTAAAAAAAAAAAAAACCCACCCAGCTGACTCAAAAAGAAACAGAAGTAGAAAATCTGAGTTAAAATCAATTTAAAATTCCAATTTAAAAATTGGAATTATAATTTAAAATGATTCCACAAAGAAATCTTCAGATCAGATGGCTTCACTGGTGAATTTTATCACACTTTTAAGGAAAAATAATACCAGTCCTATGCAAACTGTTCCAGAAAAGTATAGGAGAGTAGAACATTCCTTAATTCATTTTATGAGGCCAGCGTTTCCCTGATTTAAAATGATATTACATGAAAAGTATAGACAAATATTTCTCATGAATTTAGACACAAAATCCTGAACAAATATTAGCAAATTAATCCAGTAAATCTGGTGAAACCCTGTCTCTACTAAAAATACAAAAAAAATTAGCTGGGCATGGTGGCGCCTGTCTGTAATCTCAGCTTCTCAGGAGGCTGAGGCAGAAGAATTGCCTGAGCCCAGGAGGCGGAGGTTGCGGTGAGCCAAGATCACGCCATTGCACTCCAGCCTGGGTAACAAGAGCAACACTCTGTCTCAAAAACATAAAATAAAATAAAAAATAAAAATAAAAATGAATAAATCATAATCCTATAGGGTATTTCCAGTAATCCACTGTTAGTTTTATTCTTTCGTTTGTTTTGTTTTGTTTGTTTTTTGGAGATGGGGTCTCGCTCTTGTTCCCCAAGCTGGAGTGCAGTGGCTCGATCTCAGCTCACTGCAATTTCCACCTCCCAGGTTCAAGCGATTCTCCTGCCTCAGCCTCCAGAGTGGCTGGAATTACAGGTGCTAGCCACCAGGCCTGGTTAATTCTTTGTATTTTTAGTAGAGACGGGGTTTCACCATGTTGGCCAAGCTGACCAGGCTGGTTTCGAACTTCTGAACTCAGGTGATCCACCCACCTTAGCATCCCAAAGTGCAGGGATTATAGGCGTGAGTCACCGTGCCTGCCTTAGGAATGCACTGTTTAACCTGAATATTCATCATTATAATTCACCTCATTAACAGGATAGAGGAAAAGAACCGTAAGATCATTCCAGAAGAAGCATTTGACAAAATTCCATTTCTAATAAAACATCTCAGTAAACTAGCGAAAAAAAGGAACATTCTCAATCTGATGAAAGACATCTATAAAAACCTATACTTAACATCACACTTAGAAAGAAAAAGACTTCTCCTCAGCATTAGAAATAAGAATCTGTGCTCAACTTTCCTAATCAACATTGTACTGAAGTGCAATAAAGCAAAATTTTAAAAAAGACATACAGATGTAAGAAAAGGATGTAAATTTGTTTTAATTACCAAATGACATGATAATGTATGTAGGAGCTTCTAAAAAATCTACATAAAACTATTGGAATGAAGTGAGTATAGAAGATTACATAAGACAAGGTCAATACAAAATGTATTTCTACATACTAACATGTCTGATACTAACAGAACAACGGGGGGTATTTACAATTTCATTCAAAATCATAAAATACTTAGAATTTTACAAACTACAAGATCTACAGACTGAAAACTATAAAACATTTCTGAGAAGTCAAAGACCTAAATACATGTTCATCAATTAGAGTGCTTAACATTATAAGTTATTAATTCTCCCTAAATTGATTTGTAGATTCCACACAATCCTGTTCAAAATCCCAGCGGGATTTATTTCAGGGGAATATTGACAATGTAATTCAAAATGTTATAGAGAAATGCAAAGGACTTATAACAAGTCAAAACAACTTCACAAAAGGACAAGTTGGAATACTTAAATTTGATTCCCATATTTCCAACCAATCTACAGTAATTAAGACAATGATACTGGTGTAAAGGCACACATAAAAATCAATGAAACAAAATAAATAGTTCAAAATAGACCATGCTTATTTGGTAATTTGATTTTAGACATAATAATTTAAACAAAATAACTCAATGGGTGAAGAGACTTTTAAATAAATGGTGCTAGAAAGAATTAGAAATATCTATAAATATTTAATAACCAAATAAACAACCACTCTTACTTAAAACTATACAAGAAAACTCAGAATGAATCAGACATAAGAATGAAAGCTAAAATTATAAAACATATGAAAATATGTTTTTAATTTTTACATAACAATATTTTCATAGTTCAAAAAGTATCAATCATAACAGAAGAATGGATAAAATGAATATAAAATCTACTGTTCAATAAACAGTATAAAAAGTAAAAATGCAAGACACACACTTAGAAAAAAAATCTGATATATGTGTATATCTGATAAGAGTTATACTGAGTGTATATAAAGAACTCTTATGACCCTATAATAAAATGTAAAGCAATCCAAATAGGCAAGCTACTTAAACAGATATTTGACAAAAGAAGATACACGAATGGCCTCTAAATACATGAAAAGATGCTTAACATAATTAGTGCCTAATAAGCATTAGGCAAATGCATATTAAAATCATAACGAGTACCATTGTAAGCCTATTTAAATAGCTATAATTAAACTGAGTGACAATATCAAGTGTTTGTGGAGATATGAAATCACTAGATCTATGATATATTGCTGTACATTGTTGAGAATGTAAAATGGTACACTTTGTATTTTAAGCAATTTCTTATAAGATTTAATATGCATTTTCTATATGACCCTGCAACTTCATTCAAAACAAATGAAACATGCCCACGCAAAAGCTTGTACTTGAATGTTCACAGTAACTTTTATTTTTAAAATAATAATAGTCTGTATCTTGAATAAACACAAATGTCTATGCCCTGTTAGTGGATACAGCCATTCTGGTATATTCACGTAGTAGAATACTACTCACTGTGGTGGTCAGCTTCTAAAATAGCTCCTTCTGATCTCAGCTTCCTGGTATTCACTAAATTGTATAATCCCCTCCCACTGAGCAATTTCTTTCTAATTAACAAGATGTCCCATTGCTAAGGGGATGTCATTCTGTGGCTACATTACCAGAGATTGTAGCATCTTGCTAACTGGCTCCCTTGCTGCTTTTGATGAAGTAAATTGCCATCTTGGGGAGGCCCACATGGCAACAAACTGAAGGTAAAATCTAGCTAATAGCTACCTAGTTATCTGAGACCATCAGTCCAACTACCCAAGAGCAATTCAATCCTGCCAACTGTCACGTTAAATGAGGCTGGAAGCAGATCCATCCCAAGTTGACTTTCAGATGAGACCTCAGTCCTGACTGCTTCCTTGTTTACAGGCTTGCCAATAACTCTGAATCAAAGAACTCACATAAACTATGCCCAGATTTCTGACCCACAAAAACTATGAGATAATAAATATGTGTGGTTTTAAGACATTTAATTATTGGCAATTTGTTAGGAAGTAATAGATAACAAATACACCAACCAATATAAAGGAAAAATCTGATGATATACACAGTATATTAGTTTTCTCTTAGTGTATAAAAAATCACCACAAACTTAGCAGCTTCAAATAATTTTCAATTATTAATTCACTACTCTACACGTCAGCAATCTGAGCATGACATAGCTGAGTTCTCTACTCAGATCTCACCAGGCTAAATTTAAGGTGTTGGCCAGGGCCATGATCTCATGTGAGGCTCAGGATCCTCTTCTAAGGTCATGTGGCTGTTGACAGAATTCAACTCCTTATGATGATAAGACTGGGGTCTTAGCTTTGTTGCTGGCTGTGAAGTTAGAGGTAACCTAGTGTTCCCTATCATCTGGCTTTCTCTATCACATGGAAATCTTCTTTTAAAAGCCAACAGAATTTTGTCTATACTTCAAATATCTCTTAATGTTTTTCTAAAGACTCACCTGCTTAGGTTACTCACTTAGCTCAAGCTCACTTGGGAAAATTTTTCAAACTTAAAATAAACTTATTAGGAACTTTAATTACACTTGAAAAATCCCTTTACAATAGACCTAGATAGTGTTCAGTGGAAAACTGAGAGAAAATTATATATACTAGGAGGCAAGAATTTTAGGAACCATTTTAAAATTCTGTCTGCCATATCTACATTATGAACAAATTTCAGTTACAGTGTGCTGAGAAATAAGGCAAAGTTAAAGAGGACACACTACATTATTTCATTTATTTGTATCTCTAGGAAGGCCAAATGTGATCCATGGTAATAAAAAGCAGATCAATTGTTGCCAGAATCCAGGGGTGGGGCATTGGGTGGAAAGGACACAAGAGACTATTCTGGAGTGAGGGGATCATTATATATCTTGATATTGATGCTGGTTATACATGTCTATAAATTTGTCAGAACTCATAAAATTGTACACTTAAAATGTGTGCATTATATATTATTGTATACGAAGTGTGCCCCAATAAAGGTCATTGAACATAAACCAAATCAGCCAGTCACATGACCTTTGCCTTACTATCCCCTTCTCAATGTTCCACAAGAACATCTCATTCATCAAACCTAATCTCATCTAGGAACCTAGCTGCAATGTAGTTTAGCAGATACAATTTTGGTTTTAGGTTCCATGCTTCATAGTAAAGGAATGGATACTCGAAGGTAGATGGTACAAATGTTGACCTAAGCCAGGTCCCTCAGTTCAAGATATTTTTCTCATTCCTTCAGTAAATTCAGTAGGTCAGAATGAATGAATCAAATATACATACATATATGTGCACATATGCATATACACACATAAACACATCTACACTCCCACCTTGGGCAAACATTATGCTTAAAGACAGTGAACTACAGTTCATAAAAAGAAACATAATACTAAATATAATGATAGGTGAACATAACAGAGAGTTCTTATTAATATATAGAGCAGTTCTAATCCTCTTTTCATTGTTCCACAAGCTAAAAGACAGCAGGCCTGGTTTGTAGTCCTGAAATTCACCAACCAGAGCTATCACCACTGTAGCTAAATATCACTATGGACATAATCATTCCCCACTTTAAAATTGTGTTCCAGTTTTGATACTTAGTTTTGGAACCTATTCTAGAATCACATAATTTTTAATAGGAAAAAACAATGGAGCTGCACAAAGATTTTGCAGAAATCTTTAAAATAATGAAATTTCCATTTTGTTTTTGGATCAGCTAAATTTATAGGGCAGGGGTTTCTTCAATGATCTCTATTTGAATAATAAGGGTGGAGTGGGCAGGGCATAAATCAAGGCCAAATATTCCTCTGAGATTAAATGAGGGGTGTTTTCTAGCCAAAAGCATGTGTACTTAGTTATAAAAATAAAATAGAATATACAAATTAATGAAAATTTTCAGCACATCTGGGAAGTATTTTCAGATGATGAGTTGCAGAAGCATACCACTTGAGAACCACTGACACAATAAATTATATAAATAGGACAAAGAGCAAGATTTAAGGAAATTGTCCAACGTTCATTGATTGTGCTTCTGCAGTATGTATCATACCCAGAAAGAAATAAAATTTAATTAAAACAATATTATGTGAGGAATGTTACTTATTTGATTTTTGCCAAATTTAGGAATATAAATTGTAATTGCATTTATCAATCGATGGCCACAGAAATTATATCTCTATCTGAGACAAATTTCCTGGATTTTTTAACCCTAGGCTTCAGGAAAAACCAACAAAGAAACAAACAAAATGATCAGACACCATTTTTCTTTCAGGAAAATTTCCTTGTACCATGGGCTGAGATAGAGTTGTTTCAGTAGAGTGGTTTCAGACACACATGAGTTTTATCAGATTTGAAAAGTCATGCTCTACCATTTTCCCGGGAAGGAAAAAATATATTAAGACTATGTTTAGTTCCAAGAAATCCAAACAATGAGTTAAATCAGTAAAAAAGTTATTTGTCCCTTGCAACAAGCTCATGAATAGGAAGATCAAGATTCGTACTGTAGCTCATATATCATCAAGGTCCAGATTTCTTCTGTATTATAATTGAAACCAACTCTAAAATGTGGCTTTAATTCTCACAACTGTGGAATGACTGTTCCTCCAGGCTTCCATCTGGGAGGAAGGCAAAGGGACTAAGACAGGGGTCATCAACCCCTGGGCTGTGGACCAGTACTAGTCTGTGGCCTGTTAGGAACTGGGCTACACAATGGAAGGTGAGCAGCAGAACCAGTGAGCATTACTGCCTGAGCTCTGCCTCCTGTCAGATCAGCAGTGGCATTAGATTCTCTTAGGAGCATGAACCACATCTAGGTTGAGTGCCCCTTATGAGAATCTAATGCCTGATGATATCTAGGTGAAACAGTTTCATCCCCAAACCATCCCCCACCACCCTCCTAGTACATGGAAAAATTGTCTTCCAAGAAACAGGTTTCTTGATGACAAAAGGTTGGGGACCACTGAACTAAGGGACAAGGCCAATGAGCCTAACTTTTTATAAAGTTTTCCTTGAAGTCTCAACCAGATGCTTGCATCAGTTTTATTGTTGGCCAGAATAGGGTCACATAGGTACCTTTATTTGCACTGTAGGCTACTGAAGCAAGGTTTTTAGCTTGATACATTTCTATTTAATTGACACAGCTATTAAGTTAGAAAAGGGAGTCGGGCGTGGTGGCTCACACCTGTAATGCCAGCACTTTGGGAGGCCGAAGCAGGTGGATCACCTGGGGTCAGGATCACCAGCCTGGCCAACATGGCAAAACCCTGTCTCTGCTAAAAATACACAAATTAGCCGGGTGTGGTGGTGGGAATCTGTAATTCCAGCTACTCGAGAATCACTTGAACCCAGGAGGCATAGGATGCAGTGAACCGACATTGTCCCATTGCACTCCAGCCTGGGCAACATAGCAAGACTGTGGGGAAAAAAAAAAGAAAGAAAGAAAGGGAAGTGGATGTTGGAAAGGCATCAGACAGTGCGTATGTTATAGCTAGTGACTATCATAAACAGGATCTGCCAACCTAACACAACCTTCTCCCATTTATTCTTCAAATCACACACACATACATGCCACTTTGTTCTGCTCACTTACATTTAGCTTCTATAAATATCCTCAGTAGATTCATTTCATGAAAAGATAAACATATTTTTGAGGAATATAACAATATAGGTGTTATTCACTCAAGTTTCTATGTCTCTAAAGTAATGAGAAATTCTGAGACTTCAATAATTTATTTAGTTAGGATTGAAATGAAATGAGTTTCTGAATGTCCTAACTAGCTTTACAGCCTTTTCCTAGAGTTGATTAAAGGTCACTGTTCAATTGAATGTATCTGAATCAATAAACATTTGTTGAACATCAACAAACTGCCAGGTCTGTGCAAAAGTTACCAAGAATAAGAAGATTAAATGTCTCCCTACGGGAGTACCTGGCACAAAAAACAGTTATGTGAATATATAATTACAATAGAGGAAATATGGACACAAGTTAGAGGATGGCACAGTGGAAGAATGCTTAATTCTACAGGGAGAGGAAGGCAGGAAAAGCTCCAAAGGCATGATATCTAAGTTGCGTTAGTCCCCACGTTTGTTGATTCTCATTCTAGTGCATTTTCCACAATCTACAAATGAAAATTAAAACGTGGCAATAAGAAATGTACTTACAATATTTTAAAATATATTTTTGAATGAGAATACAACCCAAAGTATGGGTCTGAATTTTAACGAAATATCTGGACTACTGCTTTAGCTTACCCAGAATGCATTCTGTTATTTTCACAGTTTATTATAACTTCATAAACATAGAACATCTCACAATATGCTTGTGCCTACTGAAAAGCAAACAGCAAAGTATCTAATAATTCAAGAAATTGTTTACAAAATATGCTAGACATTTTCATAATGATCTTCAGAAACATTTAAATTCTTATTTCCTATACTAATTATTTGAGAATAAGAGAGATTAAATATTTTTAATTATCTCTACCACATGATCATGGTCTAAACTATAGTTTCCTGGTGATCAAGCTACACATTCTTGAAGGTATATATGCCCATTTCAGATTTTCATGGGGTGGAATTTCATGGCAGTCCTTAATGATTGTGAATTAGGATGTTTCCTTATTCAATGCCTCATTATTTTCATCACCATCTTTAACTCAAGACACCTTTCCCTTCTCCAAAACTCAATTATTTTCTGCCCAGAAAAATGTACCAAAGTGCTCTCAAATATTTTATTCCCTTAATTCTCACAATATCCCCCAAAATGAGCCATTTTATGTGGGTTTCGTGAACCCAACACATTTGCCTAAAGCTACAGATCTTGGTTTCCCCAGCTTAACTCCAGTTTTCTTTTAATACTTCGCGCAAGTCTTCACCAGGTCAGCAGTGGGGAGGGGGCTATACAGTATGGTTCACAATTACAGTCAGTTTTAACGACAGGTATTTTCTGTGATTTCACCTAAAAAATAAGCAGTTCTACTAGTCTTAAGTGATTTGGAGCTCAAACAATCTTCTACTCCATAAGCTTGCATTAGCTAAGCTCCCTTCTTCAACCAGGCTCCTCAGAAGTTCCTAATATTTTAAGTATAGTATGCATTTTAATAATCCAGGACTCTTTATTAAGCACCTAAATAGCTTTCCAGCACTCTACTAAGTAAAAGGCAAACAAGAAAACTTTCGGTTTCTGCCTTCTAGAATGATTATTATTTCACTGTTAATATAAGCATCATAATGGCAGGGACTTAAGTAGCCCCTTGTTTTTAATCCTTAGAATGGTACCTAACACTATGTTTTTTCAATAAGCAAATGCAATATGAAAGTGAATTTTCAAGACCAGACAGTATATGATGGGTATAATTGGGAAGAAGCAAATGTAGTTAGTATGTTATAGAGTATAAAATTCTACACCCAGGCACCCAAAGATTACGCAAACAGGGATGGGGACATCACTGGAATGACTAATAATTCCTAGCAGGCATTTGTAGCCATAGTGGAGAAAAGCCACTGGACTTTTCTGTATAGCAAGAATTTTAACATAAATTTTTAGCTATTTAAAAACTTTAGAACATTTTTTTACAAACAATAATATGCGCTCACAGGAATGAAAGTAACAACATCTGAGACTGATCCATTTATAAACTTGATGATAACATCTGAGTCAGTGGAGTTAGAAGAAAATTAGGCTCTCAGACAAGGAAAATAAGAACTTGGAGTCAAACAAAAAGAAACTAGATTAAAAATAACAGAGACTATTAGCTAAAATTGGTGCAAGTTTCTGGGCTTGCGTTAATGTGAACTAAACTAAATCTGATAGTATATCAATTAAAGTTATGCTAAGTTTGAGTATATACTGCAAGTTTTATTAGAACTGCTCATTATTTCCATTTACCAGTATAGTTTTAATCATTCTCAACCAATTCTCTTTGTCTTCAAAATATGAGCTTTTATGTTTGTTTATAGAGACAGGATTTTAGTTTAGACAAACTTTGCTTGGCTATTATATGTGGGCATCTTTTTTAGGATATTGCCTCAAAAGCTATAGCATTAACTAAAATTTACTGAGCATTTTCCTTACGTCAGGCAGAAAAAGAAACTGAGGCACAGAGGGTTTGCCTAATGTCACATAATCAGCAAATGGTGGGTTAACAATTGTGAATTAGGATGTTTCCTTTTCATTCAATGACTCATTATTTTCATCACCACCTTTAACTCAAGACATCTTCCCCAAAATTCAATTCTTTTCTGCTTAGAAAAGTGTATGCAAGTGAAGGAAGTCTGACTTCAGAGCTGATGCTCTGAATGATTAAACAGTATCCATCTTGGCCTACTGCTTATGATGCAAATATAGTCAAAGTTCAATTTATACAAATGTGTTTTGCCTTCGTGATGAAATTTTTATAACATGAGTTTAATTCTAGAATGATATCCCCTTGCTATGTTATATGAACTATTTTGTATCTCACAATGGCAACAGTTGCATGTCTAGGAAATATGATTTAAATACTAGTCTGAAATCAACAAGAAGGTAAATCTAAGGGGCTAGAGGGGGAACAAGTATATATGATAATTTTAAAACTTTACCCTGAAGAAGATATAATGGCAGTTGAAATAATAAAAATCCAGTTGTCTTGATTTTCTGATTTTCCAGGAAAACTTTCAAGAAAAGTGAGAACCTAGCAATAGATATTCACACAAAGTGGGCATGAAATTGCAAAACTAAAAACCCAGCTAAATAGGATGAGTTCCCGAGAGAAGTAAAAACTCTAGTGAAATTGCAATTAAAAAGGCATGAGGAAAGTGTATTGGGGTAATGAGAGAAGGTTTTAGGAAGTCCTCAACCAAGATATTCTCCAAGCGTTGACTTTTCTTCTCAATGGTATGGAAACTTTATCACGCAAGAGAATCACCTTGTTAAAATACAAATTGCTGGCCATCATCCCCAGATTTTCTGATTCAATGGGTCTGAGGTTTGGCCCAAGATTTTACATCTGTAACAATTTCCCAGGTGACAATACTGCTGGTCCAGGGACCACACTTTGAGAATCACTGCTTTACAGTAATTGTTCTCAATACATATACAACCATCAGAAGGAATATGCTCTAAAATGTCTACATTGTCAAGATTATGCCTTTATAATGAGTAACAAAGTATATGCTAGAGAGAAAGGCTGGAGTTACTAAATCCACCTGAACAATTGGAGAAAAAAAGAAAAAAAAAAAAAAATCTACCCAAAAGCATGATCAACTCTAGGAGCAAAAAGCAATCTGTTTGTTGAGGACTGCTCAACCAACGTAATAAGACCAGACTACAGACTCTGGCCACCCTGTTTCCTCTTAGCTAACACTATCATCAATAAACCAGTGAGAGAGAACCCATCCCGTATTTACTGCATTTATAGGTAAAACCTATATATTAGTCATAATTAGTTAGACTTTATCCCATATGCAATGGTGAGTCCTGAACATTTTTAAGCAGGAACGTGATCTATTAGATCTGAATCTTAGGAAATAAAACTAAATATCAATCAAGACTTCTCCAGTTGAAAATGGTACTCAATTCAAACTAGCTTTGGCAAAATGGGAAGTATATTATCTCGGATACCAGGGGTAACTTAGAAAAATTCATTCATAGTTTTATCTACATGCTCAAAAAATATCATGAAGAATTTGCCAAATTTCTCCATTGTTCCTGAGTCTGATTGTGATTCGCCATGCTCTAGTCTACTGTCAGCCTGAACCAATATCTATGGCCTGGGGGACAAGCTACCCTCACTGACCAGAACAGGTCAGATGCCCTCCTTGCCATGTGGAGAAAAGTGAAGTGCAGAGAGGTAGATTCCATAGGGAAAAGAGGAGAAGAAGTGGTGAGAATAAAAGGTTGCTAATGTCACAATTCCTGCAATAAACATGTCTAATTCTGTGTGTTTAATTCACATTATCTTATGCTGATTTGACCATGGACTCCTTATCAATGATCACTGGAACACTGTTACTGCATGGATTACAGTGTGGGACTTTGCTCCAGATATACTGGTGTGCCACGATACGCTGACCCCTTAGTTTCAGGAAATTGGAGGGTTGAGTTGGTCAGGGCCAAAGATCCAGTCACCTTGGAATATGAGCAGCCCTGCCCACAGTCCCAGTTCTCCTCTAGCTTACCCTATGTCTTAGTCTGTTCAAATTGCTATACCATAGAGTAGGTGGCTTAAAAACAACAGAAATATTTTTCTCCTAGTTCTGGAGGTTGGAAAGTCCAAATCAAGGGACTATAGATTCTAAGTTTCCTGAGGCCTACTTCTTTATAAATACTGCCTTCTCACTGAAATTTTATATGGCAGAAGGAGCAATGAGTCTTTTTTAGGCCTCCCTTATAAGGGAATTTATTCCATTCATGAGAGCTCCACCAATATGATTAAACTGCCTTCCAAAGGCCCCACCTTCTCATTCCATTACCTTGAGGGTTATCTTTACCCTCAAGGGGTACAAAAACATTCACACCATAGCACCCCAGGGTTACATGGTTATCCTTTTGTTTTTTCATATGCCTGGACATGAAAGAGTTTGGAAAACATTGCTCGAGAAAACAAAGTAACACAGGCCACATATTTTCCAAATACTCCCATAATTATCCCAGTGGAAAGAGCTTCTTGGTATTCCAAAGTCAAAATCATGTGCATACAACTAGCAGCCTTAACTGTTATGCTGTTACCCAAGTTAGGTAGACAATAAATCTCTTATAAAAGTGGCTTTTAGTCTCTCAACAGGTGAAGGAGAAAAGGGGAAGTGTATAGAGAGGACAAAGATGATCATAGGTCTCCCTCACTACTTATCGGCTCAAGTACTTGAGTGATTGAGAGCTGCCTATTTCTGTTTTGCATACAACTTGCATGAGGTCAAGTTTCAGTGGCTACCAAAGGCTTGCAAACCACCACCTTCAAAACAGGTCTAAACAGAGGCTCTTCCAATGTAGTTATGCCAGCCTTCACAACAGGAACTCAGAAATCATTCTTTCCTTGAAAAACCCAAGCTAAAGATGATAAGAACCCTATACCTTTCAATCCTCTATTATGAATAGTGCGGGGAATATAAATGCTCTGGGACTGAATTTGATGTAGTTATGGTGCAACTGTTGTTAGTTTTAAGGACATGGATTTAACTAAAGCTCAGGAATCAGCTTGTCATCTCCCCCTGGCTCACAAAAGCCTGAGCAGAGTATATCATACACCGGTTTGAGACAATTCTGGCAATAGTCCAGTGAGAAAACATTGCATGCCAGGTTCATGCTCACCTATCTACAATGTTTCCACAAAAATCCTCTGAATTAAAAACAAAACAAAAAAAGATGGTGGTGGGGGGACTCATAAAATGATAACCAACACAGCATTTAGGAGAAATTTTAGTTTCCAAGAGCTTCATTGCGGAATCACACAAAAATGATTTTAAAAGCCAAGTCTGGGAGTGAGACATACAGTTCTGGGTCTTCAACAAATTCTGACAAGATTTCACACACTGTCAGAGAGGTTCTTTCTTCTTGCCCAGCTTCCCTGCAGTGGGAGAGGGGACAGAGCCAATGCTCCAACCTCCCTGCACTTGGGGAGCCACTTTGACCCAATTCCAGAAGCCCAAGGGCTGTCCTTAATTAGCATTGTAATTTATATTGCACAATTATGCAAATTGGGTACATAAACAAAATTATCCTTTCAGTTTGGCTTTGCTACCCGAGAAATGCAAAGCCAGTTGAAGATAAGAATAAAGAAAACAGAATACATTTGCTTTAATGCAATGCACCGTTTCCTAATTTATCCATTCTTTTGTTTTACTCTTTCACCTTGCACTTGGGGTTTAAAATTTTTTTTCTTTTCCCTTGTTTTGTTTTTTTCTTTCTTTTATACCTTTGTCCCCTTTATATATACTTGGCTCTTTTTCCTTGAGAAATTTTCCGTCTCATTAATTCTCCTGCAGCAATTTATAACTCTTTGGGGCATTCCTTTGTTTTTTGATGTGACTACTATCTGACTGTCTATAGTTTCTTTTTTTTTCCCCATCCCAGATTCTCTTCTTTCTATTGGCATCCTTTTCCATTTTATTCCATTTTCCTCAGTTTGACTTGCTTTTATACCTGTGTGATGCTCCTTACCAGGTATCTAGCAAATGCCCTCAGGATCCAATCTTTTTTTCCTAAGAAGGCTGCAAAAAAGCATGGCAAATAACAGAGCTTGGAAGATAGGAAATTTTAAAATACAAAGCCCAGTGAAATCTACCTGGAAGCCAATGCCTAGAGGCAAGAGACAGTAATTCGAATAGGTGTTAACTATCAGTAATCAATCAATGAATCAGCATAACAAAGATAACATTCCAACGTTGGAAACTTATTCATTGCCCCAACTGAGCTTAGCCCTTTTAAACAGCCTTAAAAGTGTATAAAAGATAAGAAAATTTAAGATATTGAAAACTGGTAGAAAATAAATCCTTCTAGATAAAGCTGGTTTTGGAAGAGCAGTGGCTACTGTGATTGACAACGGTGGGGGGGTGGGTAACTGTTAAGGGGATTTATAACAGAAGTACTTGAACAGAATTGTGAAGAGAATAGAATTCTGCATTGCTTTATCTGCCCAGAACCACAGCTCCCATGGGAAATACTTCACCTCATTCTACAACCTTCTGGCTGCAGCAAAAGCAGTCAAATTAAAACATAACCCAAGGGGTACCTAACCCAATTTGAGAAAATCATAGCATCCTCCCTTTGGCTATAACTTTTTCCACTTTGAATAACATTCAAATGCCTTGCAGAGCCTCCCATACTTATTTTTAGTTCCTATCTGCCTCCCTGACTCTAAATTATTTCCTCCCTTTTTCCCATTTGCTTACTAGGTGCCAGCCATCCTGGCTGTCTAATATTCTCAGCTTATTACGTTTGTAACTTTCATCCTCTCTGTCTGACATGGTCTTTCCTGTTTTGTTTTGTTTTTTGAAACAGAGTTTTGCTCTTGTTGCCCAAGCTGGAGTGCAATGGCACGATCTCAGCTTACCACAACTTCTGTCTCCTGGGTTCAAGCAATTCACCTGCCTCAACCTCCTGAGTAGCTGAGATTACAGGCATGTGCCACCACGCCCAGCTAATTTTGTATTTTTAGTAGAGACGGGGTTTCTCCATGTTGGTCAGGCTGGTCTCAAACTCCCGGCCTCAGGTGATCTGCCGGCCTCAGCCTCCCAAAGTGCTGGGGTTACAGATGTGAGCCACCGCGCCCAGCCTTTCCTGATTTTTTGATGGTTGGTTTTTTCTTGTCATTTGGGTCTCTATTCAGATGTTATCTCAGTATTCTCTTATAAGTCTAATATTGACATCCACTCCTCTACCCCATCAATCATTTGTTATATATTACCCTGTTTTAATTTAGTACTATTTGAAATCAGCTTATGTATTTAGCTTATATGTGTACTTGCCTCTTGGATAGTTATTACATATTTTAACTTACTTATTACCTGTGTCTCTACATAGTATATAAGATCTTGTTTGTCTGGTTCACTACTGGATCCACAGTTCTAAAATCAGTGTCAGACACACAAAGCATTCTCAAAATATTATTAATATAAGATAATGAACAGGTAATTGTTTTAGAATTGACAATGACCTAAACCTGGCCAAAGTTTTCCATCTCCACAATTAGTGTTGTTTGCTATTGGAAGAGAAATAACAGTAAGTCAAGTTCACCTCTTTTTGGGCATTGAATATTTGGACCAAAAGATATAAAGCTCATAGTAACTGTGTTTTCTACTAAGTGGACAGAAGTAAGACAGTGGGGCAGGGTGGGATAGTGGGTGGAGGGAACTGGTGGAGTGTGGTGGAAGGGTGTGAGGTGGCAGGGCAGATGTGAAAAAACTAAGCTTGGTCAGTCTTTATTCCTTGATTTCTGATGTTCCCAAGGCCCAGCTACATTCCTGTACTTGGTTTCTATGAAACCCTGCAAGGTACTTCCTATGATTTCTGCTTTTACTTAAACTAATATAAATTGGGATTCAACCTTTTGCAGTCTATACAAGTAACATATAACAACATGAAACAACATAAAATTATGATTAAGAAGTTAAAATCAAAGACAAAATTAGAATTTGAATCAAGATTCTGCTATTTATTAATCTGTGTCATGGAGGACCAATTTATTAATTTATTAATCCCTTCAAATTTCATCTTCTTCATTAAAAAAAAAAGAGCAATAATGCTGGGTGTGGTGGTTCATGCCTGTAATGCCAGCACTTTGGGAGGCTGAGGCAGGCAGATCACGAAGTCAGGAGTTCGAGATCATCCTGGCCAACACGGTAAAACCCCGTCTCTACTAAAAATGCAAAAATTAGCTGGGCATGGTGGCATGCACCTGTAGTCCCAGCTACTCAGGAGGCTGAGGCAGGAGAATCGCTTGAACCCAGGAGGTGGAGCTTGCGGTGAGACGAGATCATGCCACTGCACTCCAGCCTAGGGACAGAGTGAGACTCTGTCTCAAAAAATAAATGAATAAATAAATAAAAAGCAATAATAGAACTAACCTGATAAAGGAATTAGAGGGATCAAATGTAATATATTTGCAGAGTTCTTAAAATGCCTGAATATGTAGTAAGTTCCTAGTCATGGAATTTTAATGTTTATAGCCTGGCCAAAGGGTGAAAGTCTGCTTTCAATTAATATTTCAAACCTACCCTCATTGATGTATCTTATTTTCTGTGACACATTCTGCATTCCCATTTATTTTAGAATATTTCCTAGACTCCTTTCATGATTAATAATGTATTGAGAATTGGATTTTATACCTTCTTCCATGAAAATTTATACACATCTCATTTTTGATGTATAATTTTCTGTTAGATGTCCATGAGAGGGCATTTGTGAATGAACAAAATACTTGGTGCTATGAAATTGGGGAAATGATGATATGTATTGATCTTAGAGTGTAGCTTGGTAAGTGCCAGGCAGGTATCCCATTCTGTGAAGAGAAGAGTAAATTCACAAGTTGAGATCCTGGAAAACAAACAGCTGAAGGCTCCCGGTCCTACTGCTCTTAGTAACGGTCCTCATTGCCTATTCTAAAATGTAGGTTGTTACAATAAGAACAAAGAGCTGTACGTGAACGTGAACCTGAAAAGAGGCTTGGACTAGATCAACCTTTGTGGATGAGGTTTGAGATACCACTTTGCTGCTCCATGATATGGGTCTGTAGCCTAATGTCTAGTCTGCAAAAATTCTGTAAGTGAGCTCCACTCTCACCACATTAATAAGCTAGATGTGTCGCAATAATGGGGTATGGTAGTGGGGCTGTTCGTGGGGCAGCGGCGTGTCCCAAGACCAGTCAGACTAAAATCCAAGGAGAAATGAAGGATAGGATGAGCAAACGTAGCTGAGAGTAAAACAGTTTTTTTTAGCTAACATGTACTTCCCAAAAATGTAAAAAGTTTTAAAAATGTAATTCTACAAAATAAAGTTAAAAGTATACAAGTAAAACATTTCTAAAGCCTACACGCATCTTAATGATCAATATTGATTTTAAAATTATTGATATGTTTTAATATGTTCCCTTTCTTTAGCCAAAATTGTAAATCAGAATCTGCTTAGTGACAGAATAGGATCTCTAGTGGGCTTGCAATTTCCAGGCAAGATTTAGAAAGATATTGGGGAAGAAGAAGAAAAAAAATGCAAGACCAAAAGACCAAGTATTTTTTAACATAGTAGATCAAAGTAGATTCATAGGAGATTGAACACTTTGTTTTTCTGCCAAATTTTGGATACAGAAATCAGAAAAAGACCAGATTATGTGAGCTGTAATTTTTTTGTTTACATTCAATTGTGTGTGTGGAATTTTGTGACTCTTCTAATCCAGCAATAACCAGGTGAAAAATGTAATGGAAAAAAAAATCTTTCTAATTTTTGCAAAAGTGGAAACTTGTCAGAAGTATATTAAAGCATATTTATGGGCCCTACAGAAAACTTGAATACATGGAGAGATATAATGCTGTTACATAAAGTCAAATATTATAAGTTGATTATTGAAACCATCTATGTATTGCTATGATAAAGTATTAACACATTATTATTTTAACATCCTATACAAATTATATTTGCTAGCATTTCTTCTAGAAATTTACAATTACTTTCTTAAACATTACCGTCAGTACTTTTAAAAAATTTTCTTCCCGTTGAATTCTTTCTCATTTTTTCTTGCTTTTAATGCCTTGTAAAAGGTTAAAATATTTTTTCTTTAGAAACATTAGTTCTGTGATTTACCTTTTGATTTTTCAATTTTTCTAATTCAATTAAATTTGTGTTTAAGTTTTATCTTTGCTTTCCTGTAGTCCAGTTAAGTTCCTGTGACAAAGACATGATTCTTTTATATTTCTTTGTAGTAGACTGTTAAAGCCTATGAATTTGTCTCTAAGAACAGCTTTGGTAACACATCAGGGTTGAAATGTGGTGCTGTAATGTTAGCAGGTGCCCAAATAGCCTACAATTATGGTTTAGTTTCCTTTTTGTCCCAACAGTTATTTAGGGAAATGGTTTGCTTATTTTAATGTTGTTATTGATTTATTTGTTTTTAATCATTTTGGGGAATGTTTTTATGAAAACTTTTTTTTGTATTATTAAGTTGTGACCACATGTAATTCCTGAAATTTCTGTTATTTATTATTATTATTATCTTGTTCTTAACTAATACTAGTCTATTTTGGTAAATAAACCATAGATGCTTAAAAAATATATAGTTTTTTAAACAAAACATTTTGTTTATAGGGTATGAATCCTTTCAAAGAACAGTTACTAACTTTGTCTTTTGTTTCCTTTATTTTAGTCATTTAAATTATATAATTCTTGACCGGCAATTTGATAATTACACACAATGCTTATATTTTATATTTATTTTATATGTCTCCTCAAAATGTCTACAATACGTTTCCTATACTTTATACCTGAGTTAGTGTCAGACCCAAGAATGAAGCAGCACAGCTGTCCGTGCCCAATTAGGACAAAAATATTAGTACATCTTCCCTTTTGTACCCGTTTTATTCCTTCTCTTCACATTCACACTCCCTTTCTACTTTGTGTCAATATAATCTATATTTTAATATCCAATTGTTGTTGACTTTTAAATCCTTTTTTAAACATTTAAATATTTTATTTTGCCAATGATTTTCATATTTGTATTTATTGTACACATATTACTACTGACTCTGTAAATGACTTTTATGTTGGTTCACCACTGTGTCCCTGTCGCCTGTACAGGGCCTGACACATCATCTGCTCTCTGGAATTCTGTTAGGGAGTCATTGCAGACTAACAGGAGAAAGAAAATAAGAACCTAAACAAAATGAAACTTTAATTCCCATAATAAGTATTGCTTCTGTTAGCACGTTACCACCAAAATTAGGCTAAATCCATAGGGTGGATTTTACCATGATAATCCCATCTCTGCATGGTTAAAAACATTCAAATACACACTATTCAGAATGAAAACTTTATGACTTCCTATGTATTAATATTTTTTTTTTTGAGACACAGTTTTGCTCTTGATGCCTAGGCTAGAGTGCAATGGCTCGATCTCAGGTCACTGCAACTCTAGTGCCTCAGTCTCCCAAGTAGCTGGGATTACAGGCATGCCCCACCACACCTGGCTAATTTTGTATTTTTAGTAGAGACAGAGTTTCACCACGTTGGTCAGACTGATCTGGAACTCCTGACCTCAGGTGATCCACTCGCCTCGGCCTTTCAAAATGCTGGGATTACAGGCGTGAGCCACCACGCTGGGCCTGCTAATGATCTTGGGAGGTGAGATGCATACATTAGCTTCATTGTTGTTAGCTTTTTAAATGAATTCACCTATAAATACTGGTAAACATTGGTCTCAAACTCAGCTACACATTGTAATCACATGAGATTTTTAAAAGATCTTAATGACCTGGCTACTCACCAGACCAATTCAATTCAGTTCTCTCTGGTTGAGACCCAGGCATTAGTAATTTCTAAAACTCCTGATGTGACTACAGAATGTAGCCAAGAATAAAAACATAGGAAAATAAATGGAGTCAAACCTTCAGTCTAGTTTGCCTCTGGATATAATTCAATGTGAGAAAGAGCTTTTCTGGATAGCTAAAAAGTGATCTTGGGAAACAGAACTTTTGAAACGATAGAAAATCACTTGCATCATTCAATAACCATTTCTTCATTTCCAACATGCAGATGATTGGGAGTGTCATGCTCTGTTTTGCAGTGAAGATGAAGACAAGAGTTAGTCAAATAACTTAGTTAAAATCAACTTGGAAAACCAATCATAATCCAGTTTTTCAAAACCAAGAACTTTGATCATGCAGCTACTTTTTATTTTTTTTTTTGAGATAGAGTCTTGCTCTGTCGCCAGGCTGGAGTGCAGTGGCATGATCTCAGCTCACTGCAACCTCTGCCTCCTGGGTTCAAGCGATTCTCCTGTCAATGCCTCCAGAGCAGTGGGACTATAGGCACATGCCCGCACACCCAGCTCATTTTTGTATTTTTAGTAGAGATGGGTTTTCACCATGTTAGCCAGCATGGTCTCGATCTCTTGACTTTGTGATCTGCCTGCCTTGGCCTCCCAAAGTGCTGGGAGGCATGAGCCACCTTGCCCAGCCGCTGCTGTTTTATAAAATTAAAATTGATAAGAACAGAATCAATAAACTTAGTAAACATACTCAGCCTTCTTAGGAAAAAGACAATGTCTACAGATAAGAGTAAGGGAAATTAGTTTTGTAGAGCTGAAGTCTCTAATTTACTCCTGGCATCTTCCTAGCTAAATCAATTATTAAACTGGTAATATCTATTCATTTTATTATTTGTGCTGTTTTTTAGAAATATGCCATTATAAAGATGCCTAATGCTTGGCATATAGTCTTAACTATATTTTAAGGGTAGATTTACTTGTAAAAGGACCTAGTTTTTCAAAGCTAGATAGCTTGATTAAAAATATCAAGCAAGCCAGCTACTCAGGAGGCTGAGGCAGGAGAATTGCCTGAACCCAGGAGACGGAGGTTGCGGTGAGCCGAGATCGCGCCATTGCACTCCAGCCTGGGTAACGAGAGTGAGACTCCGTCAAAAGAAAAAAAAAAAAAAAAAAAAAAATATCAAGCAAGCTTGGCATGGTGGCTCACACCTGTAATCCCAGCACTTTGGGAGGCTGAGGTGGGAAGATTAAGAGTTGAATACCAACCTGGGCAACATAGTGAGACCCTGGCTCTAAAAAATAAAAAGGAAAGAAAGCAAAATACCTAACAGAATGGAATCCATGGACTTTCATCTTACAGAAAAATAATTGAGAAGATAATGTGAGTTAAGTGTCTTCTTTAGTGATTTTCACATAGTGCAGTGGTTCTCAAATAGTGGACCTGGGCCAGCAGCATGAACATCAGTTGGGAATTTTAGAAATGCAAATTCCAGACTCTACCCAGCCTTATTGAACAGAAATTCTGAGATTGGAGCCTGGCAATCTTTGTCTTAATAAGCCTTCTATGTGATTCTGTTACACTCTAAAATTTGAGAATTTCTGACACAGTAGAAATGCTATAAAAAGGCGTTTATTTTTATTATGTTTAGAAAAAAATTTGTAGCAAAAGATATTTGCTCAGAAGTTCATTTTTATCTCTAGCACAAATAATCAGGGTACTTATTCTATTATTTTTTCATCACATGTCAAAGATTCATAAGTAGTTTGCAACAGCTTTCTTCATACACTTAAGTAATCACTAATTTCTTACATTTGCTTTCAAAAATTCTTTCAAACAGCAGAGTTAGTTAGATTTCACATGTACTTTCCTTATCTCATCAAGATAATGTTACTATAATGATCTTGCTTATATGTTGCATAATTAGATCTAGTATCTCTCTAATGAGATACACCATGTTATCTGGAACGAGCTGTTGTATCCTAGACACCAAAGGACACTTCACACTAAATTTTCAAGACACTCAAGAATAATGAAAGTGGTCATTTCATAAAATTTTATCTTCTTCCTTTAAGAATCTAGTTGTTTTTGAATTGAAACTGATATTCACAATAGCTCAAAGGACTAAGGGAGTCAGCTGGTTTTGGCAGGAAGCATAGTGTGTAATAATTTTTATGCTGGGAGAATAGAGACTCTCACTCAGTTCTCACAACTGTAAGCAGTAAACTAAGAATATACACCAGTTTTCTCTAACATTTTTTTCATTTTCATGTTTACCATACCTGTGAGATTTTTATATTATAGTTTTCAAAATATTTTTCATAGGAAGCATATATTTATGTATTTATTAAGAAAGAGTTGTAAGTAGCCTTAAGAATGTTGTAGACTTTTTTCCTGTTTTCAACTGCTTATATATGTTTAATAAATATGAGATGGAAGTAAGTAGATATATATACCTATAGGGCTTGCTTTATTGGTTATTTACTCACAAAAATATCTATGTGCATTTTTAATACAGACAAATGAATACACAATAGACGTGTGGATATGCAAAGTGAACTGCATGAAGGCATAGTCACTCATTTACATTCAGTAGCATTCTCATCTCCCTGCTCAATGTAAATACATAACTATTTATCCAAACTGTATTTGCTTGTTAATGAAACGAGAGCATGCAGCATTTTATGAAAGTGTGGTGAATTAATGGATAAGATTACCTCACCTCCCTACAGCCTGAGTCTCTACAGAAGAGGAAATTAAGGGAGAGAAACTGAACTGTGATGCTTGGGGACTCCCTTGATTCTGCCTGTCACCGTTTTTAAGCTGGCTCAAGGCCTCAGGGGAGTCTGGCTGTTCTAGCCTTCCTCAGCCAGCCAGACGGTAACGGTCCACTGCTTTTATTCATTACCCTGAATGTAATGCACTAAATTTAACAAGTAACACACTCAGCGGGAATTTATTGGCCTTTTGCAGCATGATTGCAAGGTAGGATATGGATATGGATACCAATTACTGTTGACACCCAGATAAGAAGAACAAAGCCTGTAAATAATTATTAATCAAGGTTGATATTTTAGGGAAATGAAATTAAATAAACATCTCTATACTATGTGATGCAAACATTCCCAAGTTTGGAAAACTCTTTCTGGTTACACAATAGAAGCATTCCAATTAAATATAGCAATAATATAATAGCAACACGTAAAGACAAATGTTTCTATAAAGCAACAACTTTCACATAAAAATAGCTAATGGAGCAGATGTATAGAAACCAACAAATTCCAAACAGAGACTCATATGTAATGTATAAATAAATAGTCAAATAAACAGCAGTCTTTAAACAAGGACTTCATATTTTAAATAGAAAAAAAAATCCACATCATATTGCTATTCCAGAGGGTAGTTATATACAGATCTACTAAAATAGAAGTAATTTTTTTTAAAATATAGTATTACGTTTTCATATCTATAGTACTAGAGTTACTTGATCGTGAAAATTATTGCAGGCATGTAGATAGATACTTATGATGAACCTCAAAGTCCTTGGGTTGCAACAGGAAAATGAGAGGAGCAAGAAAAAATGTGAAGTGATAGGAGAGAGGGAATATGATCTTATTTTATCACACTATATGTGGATGAAAAATGTTAAAGAATGTATAAGTCATATGAAAACAAAAGGGAACGTCACCTTCTACATGATTAACCCAATGACCAACTTAATGAAATAAGAGGCAACATGCATCACTGGTAAAGGCTTGAACCCTCACATTACACAGGATCATATCCTGGTTTTAATAATTACTAGCTTTCTGACCTTGAGCCACTAATTTAATCTCAGCCTGTTTCCTCAAGTGTAAAATAGGGACGATTATAGTAGCTACCTGCATTGTTATGTTAAAATAAAATAATCCCAGTAAATTACTTAAGATCATGCTGGGTACAAAGTAAATACTCAATAAATATTAGCAATTTTATATTATTTTGTATTAATTTAACCTAGTCAGTATTAAAACTTATTAAACTAGAAAGCAAATATCATCATAACCTTTCTTTTATTCCTGGATGTGCTTTAGTATAAATTTGAGTTGAAACATTTTAATGAAGAAAAGGGACATTTTATCCCCCTATGGATCAGTTTGGATTTGAGTCATGGTTTTATAGCACGGTCTTGTCACATACCTGTGTGAGGTTAAAGTATGCTTCTGATACTCGGCATATCTAACGTATAACATTGGTTTAATGATACTTGCCTTTGAGGGCTTATAGGGGAAATTGGAGGAAATGTACATCTGCAAATATGTCCCTGAGATTCAGCACATGGGCTAGGACTATCCAAATATGGAGATATTTATTATTAAGGTTTTATACATGGACTTGTGTTTCATCATCAATGTGATTCCTCCAGGTATGAGTTCCAGTATGTAGTAAATGAAGGCTGAAACATGCTAATTGGTCTTTTCAAGACTTCAGAGTTAATAAAATGGTAGAGCAAGAGCCTAATTCACCCTAGCTCAGAGTAACCGTAAGTCAGTGTTCTTTCTACTACAGAAACTGCCCTCAGTAGGTGGGAAGGTAAAGGTAGATAACTGACAAAATGTGTGTGTGTGTGTCTGTGTAAATAGCATATGCTGTTGATCGTGATTGTTGGTACATAGTTTGAGTTTTAAACAGAGAGTGGCTAAATGAAAATCACTGAAGTTGTACTATGTTTTTTTTTTTTTTTTTTTAAATTTCCTAAGACTGTCATGAAGGTTACCTGATTGAAGCCATAAATAATTGGAATACTGGGATAAAATTATCTGCAGAGAAATAAAGAAGTACTTTCATGACAATATCACCTACTGACGCTTTGGGGGCTCAGTCTTTAAAAGGCCCATAAAGCCAAAGTAACCAGTTAAGTAAAATGGATTCTGCCAACCTTAGGGAATCCTAGTATAATAATAAACTGATTATTTAAACAGCACACATTAATCAAAACTAACAATCAAATAGTATCATATTATAAATAGTATATATTTTTTCCTTTGAATTTTACCATTATACTGAAACAGTTTTTATTTCAGAATACATGGGATCTTTATGTAAAAACTTTTCAGATAACTTAAAGGCCTAGTCTTCCTAATCAGAGAAACATAAATAATACATGATCTTTTAAACATTAAGAAAGGATAAATCAAACAAAATAGTACTTTAAGTAAATAATGAGTAAATGTTCAGACTGAAGGAAATCCATTCACTCATTCATTCAATTCATTCGTTCACTCATTCATTCAGTCTTCAGTGATATGTTAAGTGACTTCTCTTGGCTAGTTCTGCGCTAGCAATGAGAATACAGCATTGAATCAGATAGTTAAGGTCACTCACTGGCCTCATAGGTGTTTAGATTCCAGTAGCGGAGAAAAATAAGAAATAATTATTGATATGATTTAGCTGTGTCCCCAACCAAATCTCATCTTGAGTTGTAACTCCCACAATTCCCATGTGTCATGGGAGAAACCTACTGGGAGGTGACAATTATGGGGACATGTCTTTCCTGTACTATTCTCATGATGGTGAATGAGTCTCATGAGATCTGATGATTTTAAAAACAGGAGTTTCCCTACACAAGTTTTCTCTTTGCCCACTGCCATCCGTGTAAGACATGACTTGCACCTCCTTGCCCTCCACCATGATTGTGACACTTCCTCAGTCATGTGGAACTGTAAGTCCATTAAGCCTATTTCTTTTGTAAATTGGCCAGTACTGGTTATGTCTTTATCAGCAGCATGAAAACAGACTAATACAATCATATATTTACAATTTTAACAAGGATATTGACAGCAATGGAAGCCTAGATGAGGATTTAAACCTGCTCTTGTGGAAGGGTCAGAAGGATCTCAATAGGACATAATTTCACATGTGCTAGTTCCCTCAACCCTCACACCAACCAAATGAGATCAGTACTGCTGCAGTCACCCCATTCACAGAGAAGAAAGTTGAGGAACAAAGGCATTAAATACCTTAACAAATCACAGAGCCAGTAACCCAGCAACCAGACCGAGGGTGCTTAGTTTTAGATTATTCTTTTAACCAGTCACTGTGCTACAGAAGTCTGTGCATTTGTGAAGGGATAATGAGAACACATTCCAGCCAGAAATTGAGGCACCCAGGAAAGCCTGATGTGGGAAGAGCTTGGTACTGGAGAACAGGATCATCTCAAGTCCTGTTCATGAGAGCAAGAACTGTCTGAGTCCTGTTGTTTTGAAATGTAAAATATTATTACAAATGTGAAAAGTTATTTATGTAATTTTAAATTTTCTAATAGCTGTATGTAATTAAAATTTTTTTAATGTATGTAATTTTAAATTTTCTAATAGACTGTACAGATATGTACATTCACTATGGAAAACAATTGGGTAGTCTTATAAAATAAACATGCTGTTGCCATATGATTTAGCAATCGGACTCTTGAACTTTTACACTAGATAAATAAAATTCATGATTATATAAAAACCTGCATAGAAATGATTATAGCAAAAACTGGAACTAACTTTGTGCTTTAGGGGCAAATAGTTAAATAAAATTTGCAGTACATCCCTACCATGGGATACTACTCAGCAAAAAAGAAGAATGAATTATTATAATGATGTGGATTAATCTTCAGAGAATTATTCTAAGAAAAAAAAAGGCAATCCCAAAAATATACACACTGTATGATTTCATTTACACAAAGTTATTTAAATGACAAAATTATACAAATGGAGAAAAGACTAGTAGTTGCTAGCAGCAGGGTCAGGGCACAGGAAGGAGGTAGGAGTGGTTATGAAAGGAAATTGGGAATTCGTGATGAGAGAACAGTTCTGCATTTTGATGCGGTGGTAGATACTACCTACACACGTGATAAAGTTGCATAGAACTAAACAGCTATACACGCACAAACATACAAATGAGTACAATTAAAATTAGGAAAGTATGAATAAAATAGTACCTTTGTTAACATTCTAGTAGCAATATTGTGACTAAGATTTGCAAGCTATTGCTCTTGGGAAAACTGGATAAAAGGTACACAGTATTCCTCTGTATTATCTCTTATAACTGCATGGAAATCTAGAATTATATCAAAACAAAAATGTTCATTACAAGAAAAGAAATGTGAAACTCATTTTTTCTTAATTAATCAAATATATCCAAAATATTTTTATTTCAACATATGAAACAGCTGGGTGCAGTGGCTCACGCCTGTAATCCCAGCACTTTGGGAGGCCAAGGTAGGTGGATCACGAACAATATGAAAATTATTGAAGTATTTTACATTTGTGTTATGTTGTCCATATGGGCTTGCCCCACTCCAAGTTCTCAATAGGCACATGTGGCTAGCGGTGGCCACACGGGACAGTACAGTTAGAGGAACACAGAGACAAGAGGCGAGGCAGACGCCGAAGACAGGGAGGGTGAAGTAATAAAATGCAGTGTTTGTAACAGCACACAGGGCCTGATACTGTAGCATTCTCCTGCTGATTTCTCCCTTACTCATTCTCCTTCAGCCACATGAGATTCCTTGCTGCTCCTGGAAAATGCCAAGCACACACATTCTGGCCTTGGGCACCTTGTTCTTCATGCTTTCTCTGCCTGGAAATTTTGCCCCTGGATACTTCTCTGACCTGCTCCCACAACTGGAATAGTCTCTGCTCAGATGTCTATCATGAGGTCTTCCCTGATCTACTCCTATAAAATAGCAAATGCCACCTTTCTATAGCCCCTTCCGTCACCCATTATATAGCTTTCATTTTCTTGGTCACGCTTACATCATCTGACCATCTATATATACATACTCACTTATATATTTGTCAGTCTTCCACAGAGAGCAGGGTTATTGTCTGCTTTCTTGGAGACATATTTCCCAGAGTTTGGAATACTTCCTGGCATGCAGTATACATTCAATGAATATTTGTTCAATAAATTGTTTGAGGAATAAATGATTTATGGTTAATTACTTCATAGTTTTCCAATAAGTTATCTCAAATAAAATCTACACAGATTTTCCTTGAAATAAAAAACTGATGTAATGAATTTCAGAAATTGGGTAAAGTTTCCCGGGTATTTAAAGGATAAAGCACAGAAGCAATCTCTTCGCATTCCAGTTAAAATCAATAAAATATTTTTCATGCAAAGATGATTTATTTATTTATATCTTGCTGCTAAATCTACTTTTCTACCAAGTAAATTCACTCAGAAATTATTAAAAAAAAAAAAAAAAAGTTACTCTTTTCAAAAGTGCCATAAAGGTCCTCTTACTACATTGGGTCTTCAGGGACATATCACCTTCTTGGAGATGCATTCTTCTAGTAACCCCAATCAGATGTTTTTTCTCTGTTGGACTTCCATTGTCGCACTAGTTTGTACCTGAATTTAACACCTATTCCAGTCTACTTATATCAAAGTTATTTATGAAAATGTTATCACTCCAGGAAGACAGAAATTGTCTTTTTCTCTCTCAGTCACTAGCATAATGCTTTGCACTTCTCAGTTAAACTTAGATAAATATTTGATGAACTGAATTATGTTTTTAATAATGTATGCATACATCTAGTCTACAAGACTTGATAAGCAAGCAGTGCTTAAGATACCTTTCACACAAATTCAGACTGTCCAGTATTTGTCCCAGAAAATAACTAGTATTTATCAAGCTCCTAGGACGCATTAAAAATTTTACATGTGATCTCATTTAGCCTCCATAAAACATGAAGTGGGTATTATTGGTAACACTGTTATCCATGAGGAACTAGAAGCTCAGAAAGAGTATATAATGTTTCCAAGTTTTAATGGCTGTTAAATGTCAGGATTCTCCAAGTTGGCTGACCCCCAAAGTCCAAAGTATTATTTTACACTTCCTAGTGGGATTCTAATGCTTAATATAAAGATAGCTTCCGAAAACAAGCAATAGGAAGTGTATCTTTCAAAAGAGGAAATTGAAGTGTTAGTGATTACCTAGAGAAACACATCCAAGACATGTTGAACTTCAGAAACGATATCTCATGTAAGTTGAAGAAACTGGAGTGTTTAGGGCCAAGAAAATAGCAAATGATACAGCATAGAAAAACATTTGGCCTCACCCAAAAAGAGGTCTAGCCTTTGTACCAGAATTTTTGGAGGTAACCTCTAACCCCTTGAAATTTGCCAGGTGACAGAAATATCTTTGTTATTTATGATGGGCTCCTTGGACAACTTGCTATATGATTAATCAATCAATCAGGCATGCCTATGAAATGAAACTCCAACAAAATCTTCAAGTACAGAAGCTCAGTTGAGTTTCCTTGTTTGATAGTACTTCATGTATATTGCAATGTTTGAACATATCCCCCCAGAAAAATGCATTCAAAACTTAAATATCCAATTCTAGAATGCTGAGTGATAGGGCATAACGAGAGGTGAGTAGGCCATGAGGGCAAAGTGAATGGATTAATGCTGTGATCATGGGAAGGAGTTTGTTATAAAAGGGGTAGATTGACCCTCTTGTCCTTCTTTTGCTCTCTCTCCCTCTCTTGCCCTTTCACCTTCTGCCATGGGATGACACACTGAGAAGGCCCAGATGCTGGTCCCTTGGTCTTAGACTCCCCAGTCTCCAGAACTGTGACAAATCAATTTCTATTCATTATAAACTATCCAGTACGTGGTATTCTGTTACACCAACACAAAGTGGACTAAAAATATACCATCACACATCAGTAGTAGAAGAGGAAGACATCCTAAAGACAGCAGAAATCTCCCATTTGGAACCCTTCCAGACTCTGTACTATGTATCTCTTTCTTTGACTGATTTTATGAATCTTTACTCCTGTAATAAATAAAACTGTGACTATAATAAGTTTCAGTGAGTTCTGTATTTCTAGTAAACTATGGAACGTGAAGGTGGTTTGGGACAATATGGGTACTTGTGGTGGGTGTCAGAAGCAAAGGTGGTCTTCTCTTTAACTTTGTAGCTGGATTCTAATTTCTTTCAGTTAAACTCCAAAATCTTGGGGAGACTTTGCGTTCTGGAAAACTTTATCGTAAGTCCATGTAGGTGCACGACAATAATGCCATAATTTCAGAGATCCTTAAACATTTACTGTAACAAATTAAAGGTTTGTCTGGGGAGAGGTGCTTGAAAACTGACCTCGAATATTCAAAGTGCTGTCATATAGACATATTTGGTATTAGTCCAGAGACAAAATTGAGTTCAAATAAGAAAGAACTTCCTAAAAATCAGACTGATTCAAAAATGTCATTAGTTGCCTATGAAAGTAGTAAGTTCCCTACCTTAGAAACTGTTACCCCTAAATTATAATGCTATCAGCCAAAGAGATGTATTGCTAAGGAGTTTCAGCCTCAGAGAGGGTGGGTGATTTTAAAGGTGTCATCTAACTCTAAGATTCTGCTTTGGTCACCATTACTATTTCTTTAAAATGGTAACTAATAAAGCCTAGCTTACATATATAATAGGCCAAAGTCTTAGATCTGGCTCTTACAAAGATCTGTTATTGCCTAAAAATAACAGATCACTCAATATAATCCAATTAGCTGGACAAATATAAGATTACAAAATAGAAAATTGAAGTACCCTAAGACAAAACACTAAAAGTTGGATAGTGTTGGCTCCATCCTCCCATCCACAGTTTTGTCATTATCAGGGTAAAGTAAGGAATGCTCACGTTCAAATATTAATGGAAAGTATCATCTTTATGAAAAGCAGCTCTATCACTAGCACAGAATTTTAATCGTGTAGCATGAGAATTGGCATTTTGTTATGCATCAATCAATTTGCATAAAAACTCTTTCATACGAATCATAAATGAACATAAACGAAAATATTGTCACAAAGAACATAAACTACACATTTGACAACAATTAAATTTTATGCAAATTTACTTGAACATTCAAAAGAGAAACTTCTTTTTTTCCACTGTAATTCTCAGTAAGTACTATCGCATCAGCTCCTGAAATATACCTTCCAAGGCTTCCTAAGTAATTGCCACTTCTTTATATTCAACTGAATTTTAGGTTGTTGAGTAAAACTCTCAAAATACGGGTTTTATTATTCAATAAAAGCTAGCCTGTTCCTTGGTATAAGCTGCATTTTAGATGTCTCTAATCAGAATTGTCATAAAAAACAACACAAAAGCATCTTTCTTAAGATAGCTAATTTCATGGCCCTGATATGTTACAAAATATCCCATTTGATATGGGGTTAAGAATCCCATTTGATATGGGGTTAAGCTCCAAAATATATAAGGAAATGAAACAACTCAATAGTAGAAAGCAAATAATCCAATTTAAAAGTAAACTAGAAACTTGAATAGATGTTTCTCCAAAAAAGACATACAGGTGGCCAGCAGATATACCAAAAAATGTTCAATGTCATTAGTTATCAGGCAAATGTGAATCAAAACTCTGAGATAATACCACCTCACATCTGCCAGGATGGCTATTAAAAAAAAAAAAAAAGACAACTATTGGTAAGGACCTGGAGAAATTGTAACCCCTGCACACCATTGGTGGAAGTGCAAAATGGTGCAGCTACGGGGAAATAGTATGAAGTTTCCTCAAAATATTATAAATATGCCAGGCCCAGTGGCTCACGCCTGTGATCCCAGCACTTTGGGAGGCTGAGGCAGGTGGATCATCTGAAGTCAGGAGTTCAAGACTAGCTTGGTCAACATCGTGAAACCCCGTCTCTACTAAAAATTAGTCAGGCATGGCGGTGCAAGCCTGTAATCCCAGTTAGTCTGGAAGCTGAGGCAGGAGAATTGCTTGAACCTGGGGGCAGAGTTTGCAGTGAGCCGAGATTGCACCATTGCACTGCAGCCTGGGTGACAAGAGTAAAACCCTGTCCACTACCAAGAAAATAAAAATAAAAATAAAACTAGAGAAGTGAGGGATTAAAAATTACATATTAGGTACTATGTACCCTATTCAGGTGACAGATACACTAAAAGCTCAGACTGCATCACTATATAATTCATCCATGTAGCTAAAAGCCAATGTACCCCTAAAACTATTGAAAAAAAAATTTACCATATGATCCAGCAATATCACTTTCAGCTGTATATCCAAAAGAATTGAAATCATGATCCCAAAAAGGTATTAGCACTCTCATGAATAGCACAATTAAGTACTATTCACAGCAGCCAAGATATGGAAGCAACCCTAATGTCCATCAACAGATGAAATGGATAAAGAAATGTGCTATATACAAGGAAATACTATTTAGCCACCTTGTAAAAAAGGCAATCCTGCAATGTGGGATGACATCGATCACCTGAACGTCATTATGCTGAATAAAGTAAGCTAGAAACAGAAAGACAAACACTTCATGCTTCCACTTACATGATGTATCTAAAATAGTCAAATTTGTAGACCAAAAGGTAATGGTGTTGTAAGAAGCTGGGGAAAGGGAGAAATGGGCAGTTACTATTCAATGGGCATAAAGTTTTAGTTAAGCAAGATGAATAAACTCTAGAAATCTGCTGTGTAACATTGTGCGTATCATCAATGATAATGCAATTTACAATTAAAAAAATCTGTTGAGTGTGGATCTCAATAAAAGAAAACTTTTTAAAAAAGAATCCTATCATGAGATGTGAAATAATCTCTGATTTAACTTTGTACAGAGTATCTTATTGCTATTGCTCTGTAGAAATTATAAGCTTGAAGCTGCCCACAGCTATGCTTTTCTTTCTCTTTTTTGTTAAAATGGTGAAAAGGTATACATATATTTAGAAGTAGCCAGCTGGACTCAGTTTAGATGATCCCAATTTTGTTGGCAACATCCAAAGCATCGTCATCAGGAGCCAGTCAAACCCATGCCTTCCTCTCTCCATCAGGCCGAATCAGGGTGTTGACCTTGGCCACATCAATGTCACAGAGCTTCTTCACAGCCTGTTTGATCTGGTGCTTGTTGACTTTAATATCCACAGTGAACACAAGTGTATTATCTTTTATCTTCCTCATGGCAGACTCAGTGGTCAGCAGAAACGTGATGATAGCATGGTGGTCAAGTTTGTTTCTCCTGGGGGTGCTCTTCCAAGGATATCTGGGCTGCCTCCGGAGTCGCAGTGTCTTGGGCTGCCAGAAGGTGGGTGACATGCGGATCTTCTTTATTTTGTGGCTGTGGACACCTTTCAACACTGCCTTCTTGGCCTTGAAAGCCTTCGCTTTGGCTTCGGCTTTAGGAGGGGCAGGAGCTTCCTTCTTCACTTTTAGCACCATCTTGTGAAAAGGCCTTTTTTTTTTTTTTTTTTTTTGAGATGGAGTATCACTCTGTTGTCCAGGCTAGAGTGCAGTGGCATGATCTCACTGCAACCTCTGCCTCTGGGTTCAAGTGATTCTCCTGCCTCAGCCTCCAGAGTAGCTGGGATTATAGGTGTCTACTACCACACCTGGCTAATTTTTGTATTTTCAGTAGAGATGGGGTTTCGCAATGTTGGCCAGGCTGGTCTTGAACTCCTGACCTCAAGTCATCCAACCACCTTGGCCTCCGAAAGTCCTGGGATTATAGGGTTGAGCCACTGCACCTGGCCTTTGCTTTTCTATTTTCATTATGACTGCATCATTTTGTCCAAAGGTTCAGCCTGCTCCAGTTAGATACTATATGAAATAATAGCTTTAAAATTACGTATTAGATGAAGGAGCTTAATTAAAACATAGAAACAGTCTTTAAAAAAAAAAGTGGTAATAATATATCATAACAAAGCAATGTGCTACACAGCAAGCAGAATGTTTATATTCTTCCTTTGAGGGCAAAAGCAGTAGGAAAATAGAAGTACAAGAAGCAGGTCCAAATCCCCACTGCCTTTGGTGAATTTATGTAACTTTTTTCTGGAAAAATCTCTCCACTTTTAATATAGAATTAAAATAGATTCAAGAAATTCAGAATTTGAACATAACTAATTAACCTAATATAATACAGCTCTCAGAGTTCAAAGAAGATATTCTCTAACAGTTTCAAAACAATATGGGTCTAATTTTAAGTGATCTTTTATTGAATAATTGGTATATTTATACATAACACTGGAGATTTGAACAAAAAGCATCAATGTAAATCAAATACTAACTATATTTAATTAACTCTAATCAATATATAATGGGAAAATGTATTCTTTCATTTCTATCAAGTGAGATATGATATTAAAGTTCTATCATAATGTGCTAAATATAAATTAAAGACTACTATTTTTCCAGGTTTATTTTTTAATAAGAAGAATCAAAAAGGCACTATAGAGGTGGTTTTTTAAAAGCTATAAATTTTTGAAAAGCCACAAATAATTACACACTTTTTCTCCATTCCCAAGAATACACATATACTTATGTTTTGCAAATACAACTGACATTTCATATTGTGCCTTCATAGTTTTATCTTAACTCTATTTTCTTTTCTTTTCTTTTTTTTGGTCGGGAGAGGGGACGGAGTTTTGCTCTTGTTGCCCAGGCTGGAGTGCAATGGCACGATCTTGGCTAACCGCAACCTCAGCTTCCCAGGTTCAAGTGATTCTCCTGCTTAGCCTCCTGAGTAGCTGGGATTACAGGCATGCACCACTACACCTGGATAATTTTGTATTTTTAGTAGAGACAGGGTTTCTCCATGTTGGTCAAACTGGTCTTGAACTCCCAACCTCAGGTGATCCGCCCAGCTCAGCTTCCCAAAGTGTTGGGATTACAAGTGTGAGCCACTGCACCCAGCTTCTGAACTCCATTTTCTTAGAGCGGGATGGAAGGGTTCATTGTGCTTCACCACAAGAATCCACCAAAATTCTGATGCTTTGAATTGCCCCTATTATCTGATCCATATTGGTCTTCCTAAAGCTCATCAAAGAAGTCTGGTTCTAAAACAATATTCCTCATTCATTATTCTGACCATAACCAAGTATTCTTCTAGATTGGAGAAGGTCTAAATATGTCCTTTTATTTGTTCAGAAAGTTCTTCATACTATAATCCAATTTCAGATACATGAGTAGAATAATCCATAGTCTAATATTCACTAGGGTAATGCTACTCAAATTTGCTCAGCTGATGGAATCACTGATGGTTAAGGTTGGGTTGGACTTATTTATTTGATCAAGTCTCACTCTGTCACCCTGGCTGGAGTGCAGTGGTGTGATCTGGGTTTACTGCAACCTCCACCTCCCAGATTCAAGTGATTCTCCTGTCTCAGCCTCCCAAGTAGCTGGGACTACAGGTGCATGCCACCACGACTGGGTAAGTTTTTGTATTTTTCAGTAGAGACAGGGTTTCACCTTGTTAGCCAGGATGGTCTTGATCTCACCTCATGATCCACCTGCCTCTGCCTCCCAAAGTGCTAGGATAACAGGTATGAGTCACTATGCCTGGCCTATTTTATTTTTTATTTTTAAAAAATGTAATGATGACTAATTTTAACATATGAGCTTGAATATTTGATTTCTAGATGACATAACCATAATACATACTTTTAAAATCACAAACATCCTCCCACTAACTTCAGTAAAGTCAGGTTCTCTATGCTCTGTTGGGATTTATTACAATATTATTCACTATCTGTTTTTATAAAAAAATTAAACATGTATGACCTTTTTCTGTTATTTTTTTTTTCAAATTTTATGATGTATGAATAAATCTTACTAAAACCAAAAAAAAAAAAAAAAAGGAATCTGATTAAAATATTTCAGTCTAGCTCAAAACTTACAGAAAATACAGGAAAGAAGAACATGGTTAATGACATTACAGCAAATTCCAGAATGAGGGAAACAATAAAGGACAAATAACCCAGTTCCATCAATAAATAAGTTGCAAAAGATTAACTGAAAGTGGACCAATAGATTAAAAAGGACTTTAAAAACATGTCCATCGAACGCCATCTTCATTCAAACAAATTAACAGTAAAAACAAAAAATGAGACAATCGGAAGTTTACAGACATAGAATTTGATAATACTAGGAAAGTTCTGTAAATATTTGTAGGAGCCATCATGCTACTGAGGTTTAAAAAACAGTGCTTTCTTTTAAAGTTGCATACTGAAATATTTATTGACGTATGCATATTACATGATGCACGAGTTCACTTCAAAATAATCCATGGAGTTAGGAATGAGCGAAAGGTGGTATAAATGAAACCAGGTTGGCCATAAATTGATATATGTTGTCATTAAACCTATATGTGTGATAAGCACATAGAGGTTCATTATGCTATTCTCTCTAATTTGCATATTTTTGGAATTTTCATAATAGAAATTTTTTAGAAACAAAACTATTGTTTGCTATGAACAGAAAGCCAAAATAAAAAGTAGCAAAGAAATACATGGAATAATTCATTGAAAACAGAGAAAACTCAACTGATTCAGTAATATTTGGACAATGGAGAGGACTCTGCCCAGGACTTGGCTGGTGTTCCACACATTATGCTGATCTAGAACAGAGAGCCCGCAAGAAGCAGAAGGGATTAAAAACTTCAAAACTAATGTATCTGAATTATGTACTAATAGAAGCATGAGAAAAATATCAACATTAACTAGAAAGTAAAGAAAAAAAAGCTTCCTTTTTAACTTTATTTCATGGACCAAACACTAAGTCATACCTTCTGTAGATGTGCAGAAAGCTTTATAGATTGAAGGGAATCGGTGAAGGAGGTTTGAAAGTAAACCGCTAAAACAGCACTTCTGTAGTGTCAAAGCACCGTATAGTAGTCCTTTCTACCAAAAACTGAGTATTTAAACCTAAACTGTGTATTAATGTCTTTCAAGGTCCATGTACTATTTTTCATTAATTTCTCTTAGATGGATGTTCATTTTGGAATCCAGTTACCCAAACTGATGTCAATATTTTTGCCTTTTACCAGTTTTGCACAACTGGGCTGCAACAGTATCCTATGTGACAAAATAATATAAGATATCCATATTACTACTTCTGTGTGTTTGCCTTGAGGCTTGATTCGAAAATTTTACCCTTCCGTTGACCCATCCCTGGTCTTAAGTTGGAATTATAGTCAACTTGAACCTACTATTCAATCAATAATTGAGCTATTCTTCTAAGATGCATTCTGTTTAACACTGAAGGAAACTAACACAGCTTGACCCTTGTGAAGTGTTGTGAAGAGCTGCAGTCAAGTGGAGACTTCTTTTATTCTAGTTGGAGTATTTTGCTGCTATCTTTACCTTGAGCTGGGCAGAATTGTGAATAGCTACAAAAAAATTCCTTTATCTTTGTTGCTTCAACGTTAAGAGGCCTTACTGACACAATGACATTAAAATTGGATTGAGTCTGTAGCTAAACATTTAATTTTGATGCTTGCAATAACTTAAACTAAGATGATAATAGCTACCATTTACTGAGTATGTATTTTAACCAAGCACTGAACTTGAGAGCTTTCTATACAGCATTATATTTACATACTTTTTCATTATTTATTGGCATTCCAAAAGACTATCCAGCCAATTGCTCCTATCAAGTCCACTACTCTTTCCTGCAGACTGTGCAATGGCAGAGCTATTGTAGCTTTTAAATATGTATTCAGCAGTGGGCTGGAACCAGCTCATACTGATTCAAGAGACTGTCTTTTCCTAACTCTACATTAAGTGACATTATACTGGTAGTTTCAGATGGCTAGGATGGGAGAATTTACACTACAGAAATCAGTAAGAGAGCCAGTTGCTAAACACATACCAACATACCACTGTATGCAACCTTCTTTCATTCTTCAAGAAGAAATTTTGTCATTGGGAGTATTTGACATGGCCCAGTTATTGCTACGTTAGAGACAGTTTATAGTTAAGGCCTGATTCAGTTTAAAGAGATATAAAGCAAGAAATCAGGCTCAATAGTCACGTCACAGGTAGGTGTTCCGCCCTCCAGCTATCCCTGAATTTGTTTCATTTTATGAAAGAACCAAGTGAGGGAGCCATGGTCCTATGGGCATTCTGTCAATAACTTGGGAAGAGGATTTGGGGGAAGACCCTCTAATTCAAGGGTCAGCAAACTAGAGCCCGTGTGCTAAATCTGCTGATTTTCTGGTTTTATAAGTAACATTTTATTGGGACACAGCCACACCCATTTGTTTATGTGTTGTCTAAGGCTGATTTCACACCTCAACAGACGTGCTGAGTGGTAGTGACACAGACGGTATGGTCCCCAAAGCCAAAAATATTTACTATCTATCCCTTTACAGATAAAGTATTCCATGAGTGGCTAGGGTAGGGATGCGTTTGGTATATGGATGATGCTTTATTTTGGATTTAGTTCATGTAAGAATGAGGAAGGAATAAGCTCCATTTCTTTGTTTTTCCTTAATCTGAGGAAGAGACCTGAAGAAATCTAAACTATGTGCTTAGTTTTATCCTCATGTACTCATGTAATTTCATCATGTAGAAGAATTGCATTCATTATGTCAGAGAAACGTTGTACAGGCTTCAAATAGGTTGGGCTGCCCCGATACTCTACCTGGATATTCTTATTCAATTATTCATTCATTCAACAAATGAATCCAATATTTATTAAAGCCCTAATAGGGACCAGTCTACTAGGTTTTGGGCACTAGGGATATACTCATAAATAATCCAGGCTCCTGTTCAGAAAGAGCTTATATTTTAGTGGGAACAGCATATAGGCATACACTTATTTGCTTGTTTTCTAACACAATATCAGGAAGTGATACATATTATGAAGAAAAAGCAGGAAAGGTGTCCAAGAGTGAATGAGGTGCTTTTTAAGATGGTTAGGAAAGGTGTCTCTAAAAAGATCACATTTGAGCAGAGAGATCAGAATAAAGTAAAGAAGTGGGTCATGCAATTCCTGGTGAGAATGCAATTCCTGGCAGAGAGAACACAAGGGCTAAAGTTGACTAGCAGGCATGGTTGGGAAAAGGCAAGGTGGAGAGAAAGGGGATGAGTCATGAGAGCTGATGCCGGTAATGGTAACGCAGACAGGGGCAAGGTCATATATGGCTTCACAAGCAAGGAATTTTGCTTGTTATTCTAATGACATGAAAACCACTAGCAAATTATGAGGAGGCTGCTGATTTGAAATAATTTACACTTTAGCACCCTCTCTTCTTTATGTAGTGGAGATGACTGTGGTTGATAAAGGAGAAGAACAGTTATTATGAAGCGATTGCAACAGTGCAGGCAAGAAATGGCCTGAGTTTTTTGGGCTTAGACGTTACCTGAAACCATGAGAAGACAGTTAAAAGCATTTTTTCTTTTTTTAATCAAAAATGCTTGCAGACTTTCCAAGTCCTCATTATAATTGAATGCTAACTGAGTTCTTACCACATGGAACAGAGATTTGGGAAGAATTCATATATTCATTCAACAAACACTGTTCTTTAATATGAAAACAACAGGTGCTATGTGCTTGAGATTAGAAGCTAAAAGAAGGTCAGTTCAGAAAATAATGCACAGCAATCAGTCCTCACATATCAGCTCCCCTTTTTACTTTTTAAAAACTCTTCCCATTCTGACCTCAGCCTCCTCCACTAAGTTCTCTGCAACCATGGGACAACTCTGGGGCCATGGCTACTCCTTGAGGCTGCTATCTTTGAGGTGCTCTTGTCATCTAGAGTTTGAGTATGAAAGGCACAGATTAAAATAGAAAACAATCTATGAGCGACATATGCACATATGTGCATGCACACACATCTTAAGTCCAATATGCAGTTGCTGAATTTTCTGATCTTCCCTTTCATAAATTTCACCTATCACTATTAATGTGGTTAGGTGATTCTTCAGCCAATTACACTATGGAATTCCTTTAATTCATGTTTTAATTCTGGTAAACTCAACTCTCCCTATTTCTTTCTTATCCTTCCATTTTAAGCTTCTAGGTGATATACACTAAAAATTTTAAACAGATTTCCTTGAAGGTCTTTCCCATTGTTTGACATAGAAAGGTATACCTTCTCTTACTAACTCTACAGCTGTGTTGCCATGGATATTGTGAATTCAATATCTGTTCCCAAAGTAATGTTTCTTTCTTTGTCTTAAACAAAGAGCAGTTATTTAACTGATTGAAATCTTCCAAATACAACATGCAAAAGTAGCTGGTTTTCCAAACCAGGAAGACTTAAGCCCTGAGTGAACATTCTGGCATTCAGGAGACTGGTAGCTCTGTTCCTTGTCACATGGGTCGGCCTGAGACTCCAACGGAACCTTTCAATGTCAGCTATAGTTCAGGGTATATAAAAGTAGAGATAAGGGTGTGAATGAACTGGCAGACAGTTCTCAAAGCTAACAATAGACGTAACCACCTAATATTCCTGAGCATAGAGGTTTTGAATTTAAATTCTGTGCATTCCTAATTGTAACAAAAGAAATTTCAGTGTGGCTTAAAAATTATTAGAGAGTCAAGGAAATAATATGACTATGAAAAGTTTCATGTAGTATATATAAAATAAATATATATCATGTTCTTGATATATTTTTAATTTTGAAAATGCTCTATGTGTACACTTAACCATATTTTCTTTAGTGTTATGCTGAAGATGAAAAATAAAATGAGGACTTGGTAATCTTCCCCAAGGTATGGGTGAGCGACAGTGGACTTCCTTTAACACATAAGCAATGCTTAGGAGTGTGCCAGGAAAGCTTGGAAGGGTTAAAGTTTTGTCTGTGACACTGAAATTGAGGCCAGCTGTAGGTCATATTCACGTCCCAGTCACAGGAAAATGAACCTGTGAGACAGAACCTAATTATCTGCTAAACCAAAAGCCAGTCTCAGTTCAATAACTTACGACAGAGCTAGCAGCCAGATATACTGTTACCATGGCAACTTTGGAAAAAGCTCCACTACAGTTGAGAATAAGGAGGAAGGGAAAGAGAGTGTAACCCTAAATGTGCTGTAGCCGTTTGATCTCCGACAAGTGGGTCCACCTAGGAAGCCGGGTTATTCTGTATGTCACTGCCATTGTCTCTTCGCTTTAATATCTGCTACAATTATTGAAAAGGAAAATGCAATTACAATGTCTTCTGGGCTTAAAAACTATTCCACTCTTTAACGGCTAAATGAAAATTAATTTTAAAGAGAAAAGTATAAACCCTCTCTTTCTCTTCCTTCATGCCATCCCTAAATACAGATAAAGCAGGACACAAAGGGTGAGAATTCTTGAATACTTTATCATTGTCATGAATGAAGGTTGTGCCCATGAAATTCACTGTCAACTCTATTTTCTTCTGCCTTGCAAATGCCAAGATATTTTGAGGAAAACCTTTCAGGAACTGAAGCAATAGTATTTGCTTTCCTAAAGGATAGAAGTAGAACTGGAGAATGGAAAAGACAAAATGTTTTTCTGTGAATTATGCCTAAACTTTCAAGTGAAATAACTTCCTGGGATATTAGGATAAGAAGGATCAAACATTAGAGAAAAGGAAAAGCCCTGTCAGGTTGGTCATTTTTCTTCAGTTCATCTTCGTAGTTCTTTCTGGAATACCACTGGAATTTCAATTTAGATGATGATATGGCTTTATGCACATAAAAACTTCAGAAACCAGTTACCACAAATACTCTGAAAACAGCATCTCACTAAAAATATTAGCAGATAAGAAACAAGAGCTTATCATACAGCCATATGCACTTTGAGGAATAATTCAGAAATATATTCCTCTATTTTTTTTTCATTCCCAAAGGAGGCAAATCATGCTAAAGCCTGTCAGTTATAATTATTGGATTTCAACATATTTGACAATTTTGGTATGTCATTAATGATGTAATAAGATGCATGTGGCACATAATGTTATCACTTGGGGTTGCTATCCAGCTGTAATATCAAATTTGAATCATACAGATATCTGTGTATAAATATACAGATATAGCAGTGTGTTTCTTTATGTATAACTCATAAACCCATTGGGTTTGGAATAAGGAGAGAAAGGAATATGGAGATGAATAATATCCTTTTCATATGCATGAATAACTTTGCAGTAATGCAAATGAGAAAACACAAAATGGAAAGTAGGTTTCATCTAGCAGAAATATGACTAAGAACGTAGTCTGAAATTTGCCAATAAATTAGAGTCACTTATGATATCTCTGGATTTTCTTTAAGATGTCACATCTTTTAAAAACACTTTACCCTACCCTATTATATTATATATTCAGTATATAATTATGTAAATATGGAGATCCACAATTTCAGATTCTTTTAAACTGCCATGACGCATGAAAAGGAGCTTTAGGATTGTTGGACAAAAGGTGTGTTGAGGTGTGGGGGCAGAAGAGCAACACCAAAGGGCAAAATGAAATTTCTGATCAATTTTCAGGTAGAAGTAACCTGACCTCTGCTTATGACCCTAACTTAGTTTCAAGTAAATGAAGCCAGAAAGTATACCCCTGTCTAAGATAGATGTTTCTGAGATCAGATTATTAAAGGGCTTACAAAGATGCCAACTAAAACAATGAAGTCCAATACACTCTTTGGATCCTGTTACTCCTAATATAAGTTTTTCTCTTAATCTTTCCACTTACATAAACTAGTTAGGAAAGTAAATGAAGTAATTTTATCAGAATGTCATCTGAAAGAGCTATTGATTCAAAAGCTTTTACGTTTTAGCCTTATCACACATGATTAGCTTGCAGATATGAGCTTAGTAATGATGCAAAGCACCAAATTTCACTGGATTCTCTGTTCCACATGAATTCTCAGGAAAGATATTAGAAGCACTAACAAAGAAATCACACTTGTTTTTCTCTTGGTGATTTTAGTCAACGATTTTGAAAAGATGTGCCATTACAGTCTTTCTGAACGGTTTCTTTAGCACCATCATTAATTTCCTACGGGCTTGTAGGTAGGTGTGTTTGTGTGTGTCTGTGCTTTGTATTTTTGTTTTTGTTTTGACTCTTGCTCTTTCACTTAAACTGGAGTACAGTGGCACGATCTTGGCTCACTACAATCTCTGCCTCCTGGGTTCAAGCGATTCTCCTGCCTCAGCCTCCCAAGTAGCTGCCATTATAAGGCATGCGCCACTATGCCCAGCTAATTTTTGTATTTTTAGTAGAGTCAGGTTTCGCCATGTTGGCCAGGCTGGTCTCTAACTCCTGACCTCAGGTGATCAGCCTGCCTCAGCCTCCCGAAGTGCTAGTATTCACAGGTGTGAGGTACCACACCAGGCCTGCTTTGTTTATTTCTAATTATAATCCTAAAATATTAAGTGAGATCTGTGTGAAGCATATGCTCCAACCAGCATAAAGGTTGTGATATGTTCAATTAACATTAAACAAATCAAATACAATAAATTGTAGCTAAAACTAATTCTGCAACTTAAAATAATTCACTTGCCATATGGAAGGTATTTAATGTATTTGTTGTTGACTGAGTGAATGAATAAATGAGTCTATTTGCTAAGGACCAAGGACTTGATTATCTGCATAAAGACAAAGGAAGAAAAATTAAAGTCTGAATGAACCTCAGAAAAACAGCAAAGACTATGCCTTATGCTACTTTTGGATAAGCTATATAAAAAAAGATTCCAATTTTCAAGGTTTTTAAATTCACTCACTGAAAAGGAAAAAATCTAGAACAATAGTTATGACTATTATATCTACAATATTAAAATGGACTAGAATATTCTGGAATGTATGATAATTTAGTGTATAATAAAGGTGGAATTACATGTTTCTGATTTTCACTGCCTCCCCTAGAGGCTGCAAAACTAGAAGTGAAATAGGGAATATTTGCCTATATTCAATTATCTCTTCTCTCTCTAGGACATTAGTCTCTTTACTGACCCCAGTCTAGAAAGTTTCATGGTGTTCTATGTGATGGATAACTACTTTCAGATCATATCCTAAAGTCTTCTCTATTTGATAGTTAACTATGATAAATTCCATGATCCAGGTCTCTAGGATTAGGCCAATATTTCTGTCCATGCACTTTAGAAATTAAAAGTAAAATCATTTGTTTCTTATTAGCCCATCCCTTCCAAACCAGATCAATTTTTTAGAGTTCATTATACTCGCTATACATTTAAAAAATAATCTAACAGGCACTTCAAAAATCTTCTGTTTATTCTATTCTTGATTGCTTCTTCCTTCCCATGAAAGAAATAAATGTCATAGATCAAATGAGCAGAGAAAAACAGAGCAACAGCCTAACGTGAGGAGGTAATTATTTTGGGTTAAGTTTTCCAGATATCATTCCACTATACAGTCAATCACTTGGCTCTGTTAATTCTACCTCCTAAATCTTTCTCTGATCCCTCTTTGCCTTTCTAATCCCACTGCCATCATCTTCATTCAGGCCATTATCATCTGTTCCAATTAATACCCCCAGGGAATCATTACATATAATTGTATGTAAGTGTATTTATCAACATAATACTGTTCATATTGGTGAAAAATAAGGTGGAAGTAAATTCAATGTACACTTGTGGACTGACTGGTTAAATAAATTAGTGTACCAAAAAATAACATAATAAGCATATAGTATTCACTTAGTATATAACAATTGAAAAACAAGTTACAAAAGATTATTAAAATATCGAGTGCATGTATGTGATGAGGAAAGAGAACATATGAGTTTACATTGTATGATAATAGGAGATATTCTCTGGTGATTAGATTTAATAATTGTTTTTATTTGTCTATTTAGTCTGGAATTTTTCATTTTATAATTTTATAAAATGAACTTTTTGCTATCATTGATCCGTGAGACTTTATTTTGTTTTTCTCTTGTCCCTTCCCAGACTTTATTTTGTTAAAAACCTAGTTTCTTTAGACAATTTGAAAATATCTTAAATTGTTTTAAAATGGTTCAAGACTAGTAGGTTTAGAAACATTGGAATAGTAGGTTTAACTGCATTTGCAACCAGTAATACTATCTTCCCAGTTGAACATGGAAGGGTTTTAATCTTTTCAGGATACGAATCACCTGAATAAGACAGGTGTTTAAAATGTTTCATAAAATATGTTATAAAGGAATTTGTACATTTTTCTAAGCAAAACATATTATTTAAGGACAAAGTTGAGATAAAATATCCTTATATTATGGTTGGGTTCATTTATTATCAGATGCTACAAAATTGTTAATGTTCCTTATGACAGGTTGATAGTTTTTCTCCAATATCTACTCTTTTCTCTTCTGATTTTTAGCTGGGTAAATAACTACCTGGAATTAAGTCTGTATTTTCATGCACCTCTCGGCCCCAAAACTTTGTGTATCTTGTGATTAAGTTCTAAGGGTACAGTAGATTCTGTTTATAAAAGCTCCAAATTGTTTCCTTAAAAAGGAATGCAGTACCTTTATTTTTCTCCTTTCATTTCTACTAGAGCAACAAGATGGAAGCAATCTGATCCCTAACTTCAAAAGTGTTCAGCTATGTTTCTAGGAAAATGTTTTCCAAAGCTATGGAGTCATCTCTAAATTTTTCACTACTGCTTCAACATCTTCCTGTGGTGACACATTCATACCATGCCTAACATCAAAGTTCTATTAGCTGAAATACAAGTCCAAGGGTAAGTTAATGCTAATTCACAAAGGGAATATGATGATTCTAATTATTTTAGTATTGATAGCTAGAAAAACTTTATGAAATATTCTCTGCCTTTTTTTCTTGCCACAAATTGCATCCCCATGCAATCTACTCTGTCATTAAATACTTCCAATTGTACATTCATGAAATTTCTCCCATTTACTTCATACTAAATGATCCCCGTAGTTCTTAATATTGGGCGACTTTAGTCTCCTTTGAAAATATTATACACATGATTAGATCATTTTATCCAGAAAAAAAGGACATACACTCAAAATACTACATGTAATCTCATAGGAACATAAAACTCCAAAAGTCTGGGGGCATGTGAAATTCTCATTAAGAAACCCTGGTTTATATTTTTGCTCTTCCTACACATTGCAATACTCTTTATTCTTATATAATGATCCTTTACATCTTCTCATTTCAGCATTCTCTACCCAACTGTTAATGTGTGTGTTAGCCAGTCATCTAGGCGCTTTTATAAAATACACCTGCACATTCTCTATCCCACATCTAGTGAGTCAGAATTTATGGGGCAGGAAAAATGGTGTGTCTACATAAAGCTTGCTCAGTAGTTCTGACAGGTCCTCTGGACTGAAGCATTATGCCATATTGACTGGAAACAGATTAATCTTGCACCTTACAACCTTGCATCTGCCTCCAAATATTTAAAAGGTCCTCAGTGCCTACTGGATTGTAAAATTGCATGACCTCCAGGAGAGCCTCTCTGAACTCTATAGGAACTCCACAAACTCATTTCAGCTTACCTTTTATTAGGCGCTCAATTTCTACCTTTCCAACAAATGCACCTAACTTTGCAACAACATTCACTGCTAAACATAGCCCATCTTTCCTATTCCTGCACATTTGTATATACTGTATATTTTCCCAGAAACCCAAGCCCCTCCATCACTTTCTCTAGAAATCCTTCCTATCTAGGGATGAGCTAAATGTAGCCTCCACCAGGGAACTGTTCTTCATTTTCAATGACTAAAATAAATGCCATTTCTAGAATCCCAAAATATTGTGTTTCCATCTCCTTTGTAGATCAATCACATTCTGACTTGATAACTCTTTTGTTTTTTAAACAAATTCTCATAAGAACATAATATTTTGTCAAGAAAGAATTCTAACTTTATTTTGTATTTCCTTCCTACCTAGCATAGGATCACGTTCTGTATAGATTATGAATGAATGGGTAGATGGATAGAAGAATGAATAAAAAGATTTAAGAGTTGGGAATCCAGTTTGTAACTGTCTGTAATTTCACTTGTTCATAGGGCTTTATAAAATAATGAATTTAACAATCAAAATTTGTCTGTTTAGAATTACGATTTGAGACAGAGTTGAGGACTAATAATGAAGATGAAAAGAAATCATCACAAGGCATTGAGGTAATCCCTTCACACTTAAAAAAGAGAGACAGGTAATGTCCACATTCTTCATTAATATTGTGTCTAGAAGACCCAAGGCTTTATTGAGCTTAGATAACTCTTGGAGAGGGTTCAAGACAAAACACCAGGAAAGAAGAAATCTCTTCTACTCTATGCTTTTAAAGAAATTGTAGTATTCTTCTAAAGGAGAAAGATGTAACAGAATAAGTACATAAAAAATTTTAAACATTCAATGCAAAGCTCCTAAAAGCCCTAAAAAGAATTTCTTTTCATCATAGTAAAGTATCGAATTATTTCTATGTCACTTGGGTTGAATGGTCAAAAGTTCTGATGCAATTTAATGCAAGGTCCCACCTAACATAATTAAGTACTTAGTCATCCTTGGCTGTAGAACACTTAAAATTTAAAGCTTAAAACTTTCTCGTTATGACTAAGAACATAAAAGTGAAAATACTTTTCAAAAGATTTTAAGTTTCATTGAGACCTGCTTGATTGAAGTGTAAAATCACTTGTAATTGATAATATTTATTATTAATCAAAGGTTAATCTGGATATGCGTGTACACAGCTTGTACTTTTAAATCAGAGAAGATTTTACAAAAGTTTTGCAAAACTACATTGGCTGCTATTGATTGCCATTTTAAAAACTTGCTTATTAGTATTTTTTCTTATATAAAATTTTAAAAATAAATTTTCTCATGTTAAGAATGAAGAAGGAAGTATGAATACGGTTTTATAGCTTCAAAAAGGCATAATATAACACTCAAATAATCCTCTGATGATCATGAAAATACCAAATAAGTCTCAAGAAGACACAAGAAAAGGCTTGTTGTAGTAAGCCAAGATTTGTGAAATGAAATTGATTTCCATTCAAATCAGGTCTTTTACTCTTCTTGAAAATGTCAAGGTGTCAGCCTTGACCATTACGGGACTGTGATTTATAGTTGAGACAAAGCGATAGTACCAGCTGACTGTCTGGAGCCATGGTACAGTGTCTGGGAAGGCTGCCGATGACAGCCACCTCTTTTCTTAACCAATCAGCAAGGCTATGTAAGACTCGAGTCTTTTTTCCTCTGTCTTGATAAGGGAATGATAAAATACTATCTGGAAGATTTACTTTGTGGGAAAAAAACAAGCATTGTGAAGGGAAGGAGGTATCATTTTTCCACAGAACAAATTGCAAATATTATTTATGGCAATCTATACTACAGCCCTTTAGAAATACATATTCATAATGAGACCATAAACAGATGTTCCAAATATGACAACTTATTTTAATATACTGGAAGCCACAGCATAATTTTGTAATTTGATTAATTAGTAAGAAGAATTGTGAATGTTAAAATACATATTCAAACTCTCTAAATTATATTTATGGCTTTGCTCATCTGCATCACAACAAAAGCACAAAATGTTTTGCATTAGAACCATTATTCATAGTAAATTAATCTTTTTATCATTGAGAAAGATTCCTAAATAGTGGTTCTTGACAGTAAAATGTTAAAAACCACCCAGGTCATACTATGATAAATAAAAGAGCAAAAAAGTAAAGGATAATAAATAAGAATCTAACATCCTTATTTTATAATTGTATCCATCATATACACATCATACACACACACATATGTATATATAATGCACATGTATGTGTATAATAGTAATAGAGGAAGAAATTACTTCATAAACAAAAATAAAAATTTCCAAGAATCAACACATAATTATCTCTAACGCTGGAGATATAAGCGAGAATATAAAATTTGCTTTAAGAAAATGGCCTGAACATAAGGTAGCTAAGGATAGACACAATAGGCTACAGAAAAAAATCATCAGGTTGGGCGTGGTAGCTCACATTGTAATCCCAGCACTTTGGGAGGCTGAGGCGGGAGGATCATGAGGTCAGGAGTTCAAGGCCAGCCTGGCCAACATAATGAAACCCCATCTCTACTAAAAAAAATACAAAAATTAGCCAGGTGTGGTGGCTCATGCCTGTAGTCCCAGCAACTTGGAAGGCTGAGACAGGAGAATCGCTTGAACCCAGGAGGTGGAGGTTGGAATGAGTCAAGACCACACCATTGCACTCTAGCCTCAGTGACAGAATGAGACTCTGTCTCAAAAATAAATAAATAAATCATCATCTCTTCTTTACCAAACTAGTTCTAGTAATCCGAGATAATTTTTAATATTTCAAATTCCTAAATGAGACCAAATGCTGACTTTCATGGTATATATCATATATTAAATGCTTATGGAAAGCGTTAATAAAGGTAATTAATTTCATGACACTTAAGGCTGAGATTTGCTGCAGAAGATGTTTTATAGTTTCCATGCTGTACAGAGGCCATTTGGCAGAATAAACTAATACTGACTGCAGATTGATAGGTATCAGTAAGTTTACCAAGACATTTTCAAAAGCCTGTCAATCATTATTATACTCAGTGATGAAAAACTGTGCAGTGGTGGTTGTGTGTCCCATTACATTCCCACCTGCTTTAAATTCCTTTCACATTCTACCATTGACAGACCCTCACTCATCCTCATGACTTGGATAGGCTAGTCTTCTTTTGCTTCCCTACATTAGCCACCCAATCAGAGTAGCCCTTGTTTATTAAGTAAGTGGATCCACAGATGGCATGTCACCAAAACAGAGCCAATCCAAGATTTTCTGACAACTGAAACTGATGCTGGGGTAAAGGGAACCTTTTTGTTTGTTTGTTTTTTTCTGGATTCACAGGCTGTAGGGCGTTGCATGATGCAAGTCTGGAGTGGTGGGTGGCCATCTTTGCTACCACACTGAGAAAGATTACTTGAGAATGAAGTCAACACTGGAGAGAAAGAGAGAGAAATATCAGGTGAGAGGGAGAGGCAGAGCCAGCAGAGAGAACTTGGGGGAGGGTGTGAAGAATAGATGCATTAATGAATAAATATCTTATTTTAAGCTGACAAATTATACTTAGGAACTGATGAATTCCATGTGGGCTTCATTCTCAGGTAGACTCTTTCCACAATGGCAACAAAGATGGTCACTAGCAAGCCCACGCCTCCATTCTCCTTAAAATTTGCAATTCTTGAAGTCAAAGAAAAACCATCTTTTTTTCCAATATCTATGTTACTTTTAAAAGAAGACATTAAGGAAAGTCTGCATGAAATTTCATTCATCAGTAAAGACCACACTGGCCTTGAATAAACTTTATAAGCAGTTTTTATAAAGAAAATCAACATTGGGGTCAATAAAATATATTTTCTTATAAATGTGGGTATTCCTTATAGAAACACATATCTTATAGATAGGTAAATAGTAGGCAAAGAGAATTTCCTGACTCAATCACTAAGAGATAAGGTAGGGATTACATTTTATATCTTAAATTTAGAAACACATAGTCCTATTATTTATTAGAAAATTGCTCTTTCAGAGTTACATATAAAATATTTTAAGTCATAGAGCTGAATAAAAGAAAATGAACTGGAAAGAATATACGAGTTGAACATTTTTCTTTCAAGGTAAGATGAGCATTTGTTATATGTCTAATTGCAAAAAAAAGAAAAAAAAATTACCTCTTTGTCCCATGAATATATTTGGTTGTTTTTAGTCAGTGCACTAGGTGGCCTTCACTAGAGAGCATCCCATGGAAAGAAAACACGTTTTCTTTAAACATAAGATACAATTCCTTTGAGATTCTATTAATCACTTTTCCTCTCTAATTGAAAAAGTCACCACATAAATTAGAGTACAAATTTCATTCTTCTAGAAAGAACCTTAAAAGTTGACATTTCTTTGAACAATTGTTTCAGAAATCCTTTTTTAAGTACATTTTCATTTTCTGGCATGGCTTGAATTGAATTCTAAACTTTCGGCTGCTTGTCCTCTAAGCCCCTCTGGTGAATTTAAATAGGCTTCCCTATATATTTAGTACATTCAAGAATTCTTTGTCGCAGTGCCTATTCTGCTTTATTATTAGAGAGCTGCCTCGGAAGTACAGCAGCCAGTTTGTTTTCTGCCATTAATAAAGAGTCTTCCTTTTTTTTTTTTCCACTTCTTTGAAGAAGTTGAAAAGGCTCCATGTTGGGTGGAGGGGGGCCAGGAAGAGAGGGAGAAATGGAGGGAACTGACTGTGGTATAATCCCTCAACAAAAAATGTTGTCTAAAGTAGAAACCTCGCCGAGGTTTACAAATGCCCAGGCTAGGCTTTAGTGTGATGTATAACAGAGTAATAAGTTAGCTACAGACTGGTCCCCCCACCCCTAAGACTAGGAAATGTACTACCAGTAAGGCACTGCATTTCAAAATTCTACAAAATCAAATGCTTCCATTGGCCAGTGTTTCAATGCCACCCAAATATTTTCCTGAAGATATCCAGATGCTGTAAAAACAACCACAATGTATTTCTTATACTGCACTTGTATGTCTAGAACAAATACATAGAAGGATTTCAATAAGGACCTACCAATATGGATGTATAAACTACTAATGTTGACTAATGGCCTAGGGAAAGCTAATTCAAAGGCAAGGACAGAGGATTCCACAGAGTAGTCACTTGATGCTCACAAATCATCAGACACCTATTGACAAAGAGGGAGAAACTTTTTAGAAAAGAGGGAATGTTAAATCTGCCTACACAAAAGACCCCCAAAACACCTAAAAAACCTTATATGGCCATGACAAAACCTAGAAGTTTTTATTCTCATTTACTTGACCTAACAGATATAGTCCATGATTATTTTTACACTTGTTTTGTTTGTTTAGGAATTATTAAGGTAACAGACTTAAAGTCACATTACTTAGATCAGTAATGAAAAATTTAGTTCACCTTAACAGAAATTTTCACTTTTAAGTTGTCCATAAAATATGCATGAAATTAACTGTGTATATAACATGAAGCTATTTAATCTTAAATTCACTTAATCTCAATTACCTTCAAGTTCCACCTGCTTTCAAATTCCTACAAGTAAAATATTATATACAAGTTAATATTATTGGCTGATAATGTACTTCATGTCAGTAAGTTACATTTAGCATGCAGAGATGTGGGGAAAAGCAACATTTAATTAAAATTGAAGCTAGTTCATTGAATAAATGGTGTGAATCATTTTATGAAGGTATCTCCAATTTTGTACTGTTTTTACTAAACCTTTTTAAAAAATAAAGACATATAGGAAATATATATGTCACCTACTGTATTAGTTGGTTATTGAAAGATAAGAAAACTAAACGTGAAGATGATAGATAATAATGATACCTAAGTTTCTGCATACTAAATATGTTATTTCCAGAGCTACACTAAAAGTCTATTTTTCAAATGTTTACAAAGGCCCAGGAAATTTTTTTTAAACTTCTCTATATTAGAAACTCCGTTTTCCTTATCCAAATGCAGTCTCTAAGGGATCAGTGGGATTTGAGTGCTAAGTTAAATGTCTAGTAAAAAATTAAACAAAAGAATCCAAGCAATCAAAATGATGCCTGCATTTGCTGCCTACAGAAATGTAGGCTGCATTGCATGTGTAAATGGCAAGAAAATTTGGGTGTTAGCTAACCCTTTATATACTGCTTTTCTGAAGACCCATCCAAACATGACAGCTTGTAAAATCGTTTACATATTTAGGGTGTATTAGGCCAAGCCTAGGCACATGTACCAGCATGCCCATTTGAAGAGGAGTTTAAGGCAGAACACACCCTTTCTAATTTCATTAGTAATTAACTTGTACTATAATTCCCCTGAGATGCTTATTTCTCTTCAAGACATTATTAATGTAGCCTAATGCTTAAATGATTTAAGAATATCTCTACACCTCTTCTGTAGCTCCACTGGAATACTAAAATGTTTGGGACTTTTATACTAAAAAAGATATTGATCCCATAAACTCTGAAATGAAATAAAATCATATTCAGATTTGGCAAAATTCCAGAGTGGCTTCCTGGATGGATACTAAAAGCCTTTAAAAAATGCTATTTTGGAAAACTGATGTTTTCCTTAAAGAGATTAAAAGTTAAAAACATGAGTATCACAATATTATCAGAGCAATACAAAAAGACAAAAGAAAAATACTTCATTGGTCTTTGGTAGATATTTAAGTTGAGTGATTATTTTTTTTGCTAAAAAAAGGAAGTTGAAGTTGACAGTAAATTAACAAACAATATGGAAAAGAAAACGAATCAGGCAGGGTTAGTATATTTATGTAAAACAATGATTTGCTATTTCAAAATTAAAATGTACAAATAAGCTGGTGTCAGAAAGGAGATGATTCCTCATTTCCACCGCATTGAGCAAGCTCACATCGGCAGCAGACAGCCCTTAATATATGCGTCTGGCTCAGGCTGGTCTCCCTACCAGGAAGCCATCGAATTGTTAATATCATTGCTTTTTTTGTATGCAACACACATCATTTTCTCGCTCTTTGTTGTAGATCTCTCCTTTTATTTTAAGCTTAGTATGATCTGATTTTCCAAATCACATCATAAAGCCCTAAAACAATATTATTCTGTGACAGCGGAGACAGAAATGCAGAAAAAGTGGTATCTGTCTATGCACATACAGCATAAAGTAGCTTATATAAACAAAGTCACCCACTTAAATCTCTACACACCTTTATGAAGTAAGAGAAGAGCTTTATCAATGAGGCTCTCAAAAGACAGTTATCATAGGAGGGTTACATAGAGAAGTTCCAATCATGTAGGATTATCAGTAAAAAAAATTTTATATGTTTATGGTGAAAATGAACAAACACCATTGCATTCTCAATTCAGCTTTGGTATATTTCTTTTATGAGACAGAAGTTAATATAAAGTGTGGTCCCTGAATATGATAACATTAAAACATTTTCACATTTCAATAACCTATATCTGATATCACTATAGCCAATAAACATCTACCTCTCACATTGTTTTGGAGTTAAACTGATGGAAACTGTTACAGATATTATTTATGAGCATGTTAAAACAGGTGTCAGTAAACACATACTTGTATGTGATATTATTTTATATATGAAGTACTTTTAAATTCGTTGTGTGAACATTGCTATTAAACATAATCAAGTTTCTGTGTACATGTAGATACACATGCACAGATTTCTTTGTATTAAGAAACTTATGGTTTTAAAAAATGCTCAATTCCAGCGAGAATGAGGTCAAAATTAGTAAAAGATAAATACAACCAAAACTCTTTACTGTTTTTATTGCCTTTTTTCATTTGGAGTTTTAAAACTTGTATTTATACATACCACATACACACACCTAAAATTTCAGAACTTCTAGATAAATGAAGTAGATGATATAAATAAAGAATCTGAATAGGTACAGTGTCCATATATGCTTAAACATACTCTGCATGCTTTATATAGATGCATGTTTATGATATTATATTAATTTTTAATAACTATGACTAATAGATGATTTATATTCTGTAATATTTCAAGGTGTTATAAGAAATTTTTTTAAATGTGAACAATGATTCCATATAGTATTCTAAAATACATTCATAAATTTATTTTAACAATGCAGAAAACACATAATTTATGGCACCCATCTAAGGCAATAGTTAAAAGAATGAAGCGACTTTGTTGCTTCTATTATGGAAAGTCTGTCATCCCCATTTTGAATCTTGGTATTTGTAACATTACTGTAAAATTTTAAAATAGATTTAGTATACTGATTCCATTTCCATGAAAGACATGTCTGATGTGGCAATGGCTATTAAATGTTCAAATGTGACATATTACTTATGGTTGGAATAGTAACCTCTGATAAAACTGAAATTCTTATAAAACTAAAACTATGCAGTTCATATACAGTTGCTAGTCAAAGCAGTTTGACTTCCTAGGTGGCGTTTACTGTTTTATCTCACATAGGTCCATGATATGTACACAGTAAACTGTAAAAACTAAAATATGCCATATTTTCCCATATGATTGATGAAACTTTCACTCTTAGACTCTCATAATAAGATAATTGTCAGAATTGTTAAGACATATAAAGTACGTTGTTTGGATGGAAGACTCAGGAAAACCCTGGCACTAAGCATAAAGTATAAAGCAGCATTCTTCTTAAATCGGTAGTAAAGTCTAATAGGGTCAATAAAGAAGATTGTAAATCCTGTTATTTCTAGGCCTCAAGCATGATTATAGCTGTATATGACATAGGTTAAGCCATAGCTATATGGAGACATACAGAATTTATTTCAGTAGCTAATGTATATATTTCAATGCACATGAAAAAAAGTTATAAATATAATTCCCTTTCTTGATTAACTTAAGAGATATCCTCTTACACTAGCCACCTTAAAATGCACCAAAAGCAGCATTTTATAACACTTGTATTGTAATTTTGCTTCTTACACAGATTTCTTACATTGCTTTTGTATGACTGTTATAATACAAATGCTATTTCAGTGCAACTGTGCAATCACTTTAGAGTACAGTTTCTGACAATTGTATTTTTGGGGGTGGGTCATGGTGAAAACATTGCTGATGATAAAGGAAAGCATTGTTCTTTTCTCCTAGGCAGAATCTATGTATGTTCTTTTGTTCTGGTGGTAACTGCAGACAATCAATAAGGTCCAAAGCTGCTGGTTCCCCTCCGCCTAGGTCCCAAGAGCCTGACTTGTGATGTTACTAAAATATCTCACAAGTTAGGGTCTCAGGGACTAGGAAAAGTCTGGTTTGATGCAGTAGAATTCTTCTTCCAGAAATAAGGATAGCTCAGAAATTACAGTTGGGTTCACTTAGGCTTTTACCTCTAAATACTATTTAAAACACATAAGTAGAAATATATATGATATATAAAAGTTAGGATGAGCTGAGTAATCACGACGACCATTTACAGACTAATTCCAGACCTTAAAATAATGAAGAATATGAGAAACAATGCAGACAATGAACAGTTAAGAGTCATTCCATTAGATCCAAAGAAAGAGACTAAAAATGGGTTAAAAATTGATTTGTACAGCAACACCATAGCCTCTATTACATTAAAGAAGGATTATATGCCAGTTAATGGGACCCTAATTGAAATTTTGCTTCTCATTACATTGGTATACAGCACAACTGTCAAGGTGGGCCCAGGACATATAACACTTTAAATCGGATTAAAATATATACGGTTGCAGTTAAGAGCAAAACAAAAACTTTTCTGCATGTCATAATTTAATACCTCTGAAGCTTGATTTTTCTCTTTGAATCTCCACACTATTCAGACAGCAAATATTTCCACGCATACTCTGTAGTTATTTGAGCAATGCCACTTAATAAACATGTAATTTAAAATGCTGGCAGCATCATAAAAAAAAAAAAAAAAAACATGATTCTACTTCTTGAATAATTGAATTATAAAGCTCAGTACTTTTGAAAATACACAACCCCAATCCTGTATATTCACTGAATTTCCTCCGATCTTTTAGCCTTGTTTGTGGTTCGAGAACAGAATTTGTACTTTAGGAATTATCCAAGGTTTAGTAGCATAGAACGCAGGGTAAAACAATCGGACCAGCCATAACATAAAAGTCCTGGCCACAGAAGTGGAATCTGGTTCTTCTGAGGTAGTTGATCTTAAAAGGGAAAAGAGGAGGAAAAAAAAAAAATTGAAAGAATTAGAACGTTTTCCTGTAGAACAGGTGAATCATCCATTTCCAAGTAAGCTGCAAGGAAAGCTATGCTGCACAAAATATTTGCTAACTGGCCCCCCTCCTCCACCCTAGTACCACACCCCTTTCAACCACCACCCCCCACCCCCTGTCCAGATCTTTACTCTGCCTTGTAAGACTTTAAATATTCTGCTTCATGATGTAATGCATCATTATATAACATCTCTTTCTGTTTATCGTTTGATTTCCCATACTGAATCACTTATGGCTTAAAATAAATAGTTAAAAAACAAAAACCAAAAAAAAAAAAAAAAAAAAAAAAAAAAAGCAGCACTCAGAAAAAGCGAAAAAATAAAACAGCCCTTAGATCTAAGTCCATGCTTTTCCCTAAAACTGAATATGGCTTTACGATTTTTGACCATAGCATTCAACCAATTATCAGAATGAAAAATCTCACCCCTCCATAAATATGACATTAACATAATTATACCACCCCCATCACGGAGACCCATCCTCCTTAGGGAATACATCTGATGCTCCAAAGATGGAAATCAGTCAGATTTTAGTTGCTCTCCAACGTACCTTTGCTTCTCACTGACTGACTGGCTTTTACCCTCCACGCACTCACACGCCACCCCCTCCCCTCGGCTAGACACGGATGCCCGAGCGAGCACGCGCGCGCACACAGGCATACAGGCACACAGCGAGAGGCGAGGCAAAGCATCTGATGCTGACTCAGAGCGCTTCTGTGAGCAGGGGGTGGCAGCGGCTGGTATTTTCACTGCGCTCATCATTAACATTAACTCACAGTCTAGCATCCACCCTCTCCCAGACCTGCTGGACTGCAGCATTTGCATGACGCTGTCACTCTAGCCTTTACAGGTCAGATGATTGAAGAAAAAAAAAAAAAAGGAAGAAAGAAAAGAAAAAAGCCCCAAGGCTCTCTCATAAGAAATGCCTTCATTTCTTCCAGGGTCTCCTCATTTTTCCACCTTTCTACTTCCTTTCTGGCTGTTTCTCAGTGGTTTGACATCTTTCCGGAAGAAAATGTCTTGTGCTTCAATGAGCCAGTTGTCAGCTGGTCCTCCCCTCACCTCACACTCCTGATCCCCACCCCTTTCTCCCCCTAATCAATAAGACGGATCTCCAAATGTAGTTGTGTAAACAGGCTCCGTCACAGTCTCATCCTGGATCCCCTACCTCAGGAAGCAGGCAGCCAGGCTCACACGTGACAGAGAGGAGTAATGCCAGCAATTCTTTAACAGCCCTAGACTTTATTCTATGCCTTCATTTTCCCCACCTTAGTCGAAGGAAGAGCAAAGGAGACTTTCCACTTCTATATGAAGCCCCAAACAGCCCATGAGACACACGAGTGAGACCAATCTGTATAGATCAATCATTTCTATGTGATAATGAAAAAAAACCCCTATGATTTTAATAAAAATAATTGCTTAATATTTTTATTAGCTGTGCTGTCATTTCACAGGAATTATAAGACCTGCCAGGATCTGAGTCATCAATATGATTTAAACTGTGTTGAAATCCTTAGTTGCTTAACAAAATCAACTAACAGAGATATTAGTATATATATTTTTTAAGTTAAGAACTTTAAAAAATAATAAAAAATAGCTGTGTGGGAGTGAATATGTAACCGTCTTTGAGATTGAGATGTTTGCACCCTATAACTATGAACAATTGACTACATATGTTTAAATAAAACATAGATCCTTGTACATATACGGAGACAATCTACTATATGCATTATTACAAAAGGAAGTAAAACATTTGGCTGAACACAGTTGTGTTTGTGCTACAGTGTTTCACAACATAAAAGGCAATATATAGGTATTTACTCAGTTCCTTTGTTCTTCAATTGTTCTCTTTAATGACAGACTGTGGTAAAGTGCCTACCTTTCCTTTCTACATGAACAGCATTTCTGAATTACTTGCCAGACAGAGCTAGCCATCAGTGACTCTGCAGCATACAAGAAATACATACAAAGAGAACCAAAGTACGGCAATTCTCAAGCCAACTCTAATGCTGTCTGGTGCTGTAGAAATTTCAGTTTACTCACACAGACAGATCCCAGCATGCAGTGCGGCACTGCAGGCTCAACTAAGGTAGCAGATTGGCAACAGATCTGTGGCAACAAACAAGAAGGACAACCATTCTCAGAGGTTCCAATGAAAACATCACACAACCCATAAAGAGACAGAAGCATCAATAGTGGGTATGTATCTCTAAGATCAGTTCCTACAGGCTCCTGATCTGAAAGAAAAAAGAAAAAGAAACCTCTCAAACACAACAACAAATACAGAAAAAGGAGTTGGCACCAGAAGGAAACAGAATTAAGAATATACTCTCACGAGAGCGAATGGCAAGGAGGAAAACAGTAACAGGGAAGAAGAAGGGGAAACAGAAATGGGAAGAGAGAAGGGAAGAATGAAAAAGGGAGAGAAAGAAACAGATAGCCAAGAATCCCTAAGCACTGAAGCAACAGTAAAATATGAAATTAAGTTTCTGACGTGGAAGAATAGGAACAGTATTCAACAAGCTTAGAATCTAATGAAAAACTAAGACAAAAATTAACACATGCACAGCATAGCTCAAAATGCTTGCCATTAACATCGAGACACCTGCTGTCTTCATCCTGTCCTTCATGGATTAAATAAATTGGTCATCTCTTAATTTCTCGTTGCTCAGACCCAACTATTTTTTTCTTCTTCTTCAGCTTGCTGGCATCTGTGTCCTTTATACTATTTATTTTTCTAGACAGTCGCCCACAATACTTTGGATAAATTAATGTCATGACCTCGCTATGCCTATCAGACATAAAATGTCGACTATTTTAATAATTGAACATGAGCTTACAGCAACTGCCTACTGATATCCTAGCCCTGTGGACTCCACATGAGCACTGCACTCCTAGCTCTGTGAATCAGAAACAACAAATGCAAATACAACCTTTTTCCCCCCAATCCATGCTATCTCTTTATTACATACAGAGATAGACACACATACAGACCTTAACTTTACAGAAGGCATAACAATGTTAACTGAGCAGTTTAGAAATTCAAGAGGAATAAATATTTGCCAAAAAAGAAAAAATCATACTTATAACTGAATGGTCACACGTTTAAAATATTTACATCCAGATATAGATTAGCCAGGTCTGAGTGCCCAGGCTTCTGTTAGGACTTCCACTGAGGCCAATGGAAATGCAGATTTTGATTAAATCAATATTAATTTGAAAGAGGATGTTGTAATCAATCAGTTCAATTACCACTGTCATATATACAGGTTTAAGTTCTCTTCTAATTCTTAACTTCTTATCATCAACACAAAAGCATCCCTCAGAGTTTATACTTTGACTATGGCTAAAATATTTAAAGTAAAATTTTGATGCTCTTTGACATTTAGTTTAAGCCACATAATGCAAGTATTACCTTGCTAGATCAACCATTTTTTTGTTTTGGAGATTTATTCTATGGTTTTGGAGATTTGTTCTATTAACTTTTTATAAAATAAGCAAGATAGATCTGAATTTACATTCCAAAATATTTTCAGTTAAAGGAAGTAATAACTACTCTGAAACATGTTCATACAACCTGCCTTCTACCTTACTATGAAGGCAGGAATTTTTATTTCTTATAAATGCCATTTGAAATCAGTACTGAGAAGGGGATGATATTTAAATTCCTTAGTGACTTTTGGAGTAAGAAGAAGACAAAAGACAAAAAAAAAAAAAACCCCAAAAAAACTACAGTTCAAATTTTTCCTCAAAATTCATGAATGTACAGAATACATTGTTTATCACTTGCATATTTTATTTTTACTTAACCTCCGTTCTCCAAGAAGCTGTGACCAGCCACGTGTAGCTATTTAAATATAAATTAAAGTAAAAAAAAATTTTTTTTCTGTTGCTCTAGCCATATTTCAAATGTGTAGCAGGGCATGTGGTGGTAGACACCACTGTGAACAACCTGAATATAAAACATTTTAAACCCTGCAGAAAGTTTTATAGGAGAGTGTTGACTTAAATTTTCCTTGTGAAAAGTATTATAACATAACTGATTATTGGATCCCAATAGTTTCTTTCAAGTCTCTTTTAAGAGAATTAAACTATGTTGATTTATTTGAAGATCTAAAATCAAGAGTCTTCATTTTGACTGAAGAGTATCTATTGTTTTTATTTACTCATAGTCTGGAAATATGCACGATTACTTAAGGAAAAAGGGTACACAGACACTAACTTTGAAACAGTTGATAACAAAACTATCAGAAGACACAAAAAACTACTGAAGCTAAAGTCTCTGAATAATTATGAGGTGTTTATTTGTCTAACCTTTCCAGAAATGAGAGTCATTCTCTTTTTAGAGCCAAATAACACATATTACATATTTCTGTTTTCAATAAAGAAGCGTTGTAATAGCAGTGTGAGTAGCAAAAATTCAAAAAAAAATCTTTTCTAAAAATCCTGTTAAAATGAGGAGCAATCAGCAATTATGAGCAGACAAAACATTTGTTGTTGTTGTTGTTGTTGTTGTTTAAACGAAGAAGAGTAATTAAAGGGCAGGAAAGACAAAAATAAGATGCTGATGGACTAGGATGGTCTAGTTGGAAATTTTCTTTTTTCATTTTTTTGATGTGGACTCTCCCTCTGTCACCCAGGCTGGAGTACAATGGTGTGATCTTGGCTCATTGTAATCCTGGCCTCTTGGGTTCAAGTGATTCTCCTGTCTCTGCCTCCTGAGTAGCTGGAATTACAGGTACATGCCACCACATCTAGCTAATTTTTATATTTTTAGTAGAGATGGGTTTTACCATGTTGGCCAGGCTGGTCTTGTGATCTGCCCACCTCGGCCTCCCAAAGTGCTGGGATACTGGCATGAGCCACCAAGCCTGGCCCTGGTTGGGAATTTTCTATGTAATTGGCTGAGGAAGAAAAACCCAAATGATGCGAGTCTGTTTGTGAGTGCACACGTGGGCGTGCGTGCGTGCGTGCGTGTGTGTACACCTTGGTAACATACTTTTCATTTACAAATCAGATTCTAGAACTAATTAGTTTAAGCAAAATTAAAGTAAAATGTAAATTTATATGAGTTATTACTTTAAAAAGTTCACGATGAAAGATACTGGTTTTTAACCAGGAAAAAATAAACTTGACCTATATTTTCTTTTAAGATTTTGGTGTTTGGACTAGAGAATGACTCAGTGTTAAATTTAGGCAGTTTATGACTGGGATGCAATAGTTTGTCAACCCGAAATTACTTTTTCTTTTCATATGTATAAATGTAGAGTATCAGAACTATCAAGGAAAAATAAATCATCACAGAGATTTCTCTTCCTTTTAGGAATGATCCTGGCATATAAAAATCTATGTTCATTCTTGTATTTAGTAATACAAACAAAAAGTGATTGTAATTCATTGTAGTAATCACTTTTTCATGCCTCCTTTCCCCTGCTTTCTTTCATCTTGCCCTCCCCTCTTCTGCTCTCCGGAAGTGTACAACCTGCTTTCCATCCAGTTTGTCTGTCATCAGTATCCACAAGGGGACCTCATTCAAAGAAGACTACAGAGATAACACTGAGATGAGGGAATAGAGCAAGAAGAACTTGAGGGAGGTCTTGAGCTGAAAGTGATGTGAACGTTGTTGTTCAGCCACACATGGGAGCAAGTAGGTCTTGAGGATGCTGGTGGACTGTTTCTCTTTCAGGGAAAAGGCAGGGAATGATAATGAGGGGCAATTTGGAGAGCACAAAAAAGTATATTCTAACAAAATATATACAAATCTGAGGTTAGGCATGGTGGCTCACGCCTGTAATCCCACTATTTTGGGAGGCCGAAGCAGGTGGATCACCTTAAGTCAGGAGTTCAAGACCAGCCTAGCCAACATGGCAAAACCCCATCCTACTAACAATGCAAAAATTAGCTGGGTGTGGTGGTGCACACCTGTAGTTCCAGCTACTCTAGAGGCTGAGGCAGGAGAATTGCTTGAACCTGGAGGTAGAGGTTCAGTGAGCTGAGATTGTGCCACTGCACTCTAGCCTGGGTGACAGAGTGAAACTCTCAAATATATATATATACACACACACACACACACACACACAAATCTGGAAGAGTATTTTTCAATAGTTTTCCACTTTGTACATACTAATAAGTAAATGTTTCTGCTGTGTTGATGTGCTTCCTAACAGGTGAGAGAGAAAATAATTAATCCTGGTTTTCTAAGAATGAATATAAGTGAGAGGGCTTCAAATGACTTCAGAGTTACTGTTGTATTTAGACTCTGAATATTATAATACAGGATCAATATAAAAATTTATGTTTTAAGCAACATAACTATAGAAAAATACTATTTTTTCCATATGGTAGGCTATGTACAACACCATGAAACAAAGTGAGGAAGTAGAAAAATAATTGATCTAAGAGTAAGAAAAACTGGTTCTAGTACCACTTCTGTAATTAATACTGTTTATCATCTTATCATCTTAGATAAGTCATTTAACTTTTGGAACCTTAGTTCTCTCTCTCTCTCTCTCTCTTTTTTGGATACAGAGTTTCCCTCGGTTGCTCAGTCTGAAGTGCAGTGGCGAGATCTCGGTTCACTGCAACCTCCACCTCCCTGGTTCAAGCAATTCTCCTGCCTCAGCCTCCCAAGTATCTGGGATTATAGGTGCCCACCACCACGCCCAGCTAGTTTTTTTGTATTTTTAGTAGACACGGGATGTCACCATATTAGCCAGAATGGTCTCAAACTCCTGACCTCACGTGATCTACCTACCTTGGCCTCCCAAAGTGCTGGGATTATAGGCGTGAGCCACCATGCCTGGCCTAGTTCTCTTATTTTTTAAAATAAAGAGAAAGAACTAGATTATCTCCAAAGCCTAATTCAGCCCTAAAATCCTGTGCAATGGAAGGGCAGTACAATTGGAAACACATGTTGGTAATTACTATCTACTATTTAGATATGTTTATATAATTAACTAATTTAATTCTCACAACAACTGTCCAGTAGCATTTTTCCCCAGAAAGGCTAATGACATACCCTCTTTCTATATCCCTGTGATATCTCACCTCATAGCTGAATTTTGAAAATTGGTATGATCTCAGGCCAGGCGCAGTGGCTCATGCCTGTTATTACAGCATTTTGGGAGGCTGAGGCAGGTCAGTCACCTGAGGTCAGGACCAATACGGTGAAACCCCATCTCTACTAAAATTAGCCAGATGTCGTGGTGTGCACCTGTAGTCCCAGCTACTCAGGAGGCTGAGATAGGAGAATTGCTTGAACCCGGGAGGCAAAGGTTGCAGTGAGCCAAGATCATGCCCACTGCACTCTAGCCTGGGCAACAGAGCGAGACTCCATCTCAAAAAAAAAAAAAAAAAAAAAAAAAAAAAAGAAAAAAGAAAAAACAATTGTATCATTTCATATTAGCTGCATAATATGGCAATTTCAAAATGTTATAGATCTTTTATGTGGATTACTTTATTTCCACTGAAATTTTTAATTATTTGAAATACTATATAAAATATTTTCATTTTAGAACTAGAAAGATAGTAATTTTCTAAGATTTAAAAATGTATATACACAGTTATGACACAGGCACTGGAGAGAAAATCTCATAATAAGGATCTTTGGGAGACTGTAAAAATTAGCCTATGTGGATTAAAAAAAAACATTTTAGGGTTCATTGATCAAATAGACATACTTTAGCTTTGATAAAGCATTTAAAATCTGTCAGGATAAGGTATCTAGTTTATAAAAGCTTCTTAAGTGGATTTTTGAAATTTGGAATACAAAGGAAACCAGAAAAACAGGTGAATCATAGGTTAAAAATTCTCTATCAACTTGCAAAAACTTTAAAAAATCTTTTTTGGTTTTAAAAATATTCACTTTCAAGTGCTGCTTAAAGGGGAATAAAGTTATTAATGGATAGTTATTATACTGAGTGTGCATAATCATTTTTATTCTAGATTTTTAGAGTTTTCTTTAATGTTAAAACTATGCTAATTTTGTAGGGTTCTTTTCATAAGAAAAGAAAATGCTTTATCTACTGATCATGACAGTTAGCAGGAGTACAAAATATAAATTATTTTAAATTAAAAAGTGTTCTCTCTTTATACTTTTTTCTTTCCTAAGTTTTTCATATTAAAATAATTTATACACATTCTTTTCAAGATTGAATTTCACTTTGCTCTCTCTATGCTTAGTGATAGAAATTGCTCCCACTTTTAGAAGTATAAGTAATGTGAGATGATTTTAACTTTTACAAAAACATGTTATTCCATGAAGGATGCCATTATAGCATATTCTCAAACTCTATTACTCAGGTCTTCAATCTAGATTAAGGAAGGCTTCCATTACATGGAGTTAGTGGAAAATGCTTCTAAGCATTATAAACATCATTTAAATATTTCTGAACAATGAAGGTTCAAGTGTATTCCACATTCTTATGCTTTGTTCCTATCTTTTCCAATCAATTGTATTGACTTTGCTAAGGGTTAGAAGGTATAATTTCATTGATCAAGGAAATAGCCTAACATAGCAAAACTGTCTTTCAAGACAGATCAATCCCACCTTTGTCTCCTATTAGATCATTACGCTTATTTATTCTGCATCTTTAAATTCTATAATACGTAGCTGTTTAAGAAAGATAATAGACAAAGAATTTTCTGTTTTCTTGGAAAATGTAACATATTCCTGGGTGTTCCCCACACTGAACTGCTACTGAACTCAGGGGACCTTGTGACACCTAGTCAAGTGCTTGGCCTCAGTTTCAAGTTCACTGAAGAATGTGGGCCCTTTTCAGGAGTTTAGAAAGCAATAAAGAAAAAAAAAAAAACTTCCAAAAAATATTGAAATCATTTAGCAAATCAGTGTTTGAGAAAACAATGATGAAGACATATCATTGTAGCTATTTTTTCCAGAGCCACCACTCACTTTTTTAAATTACGCAGTGGAACTAGGTGAACTACAAACAGTATATTGGTTCTGACAGCTTATAACTTAGGAAACAGAATGATCCAAGTTAAGTTACCTCGGAAAAATAATGCAAGAGAACAAACAAAAAACCCCTCACCCAAGATAATGTTAGCATATTAGTCTCTTTGGGAAGGTATTTTGTTAGACTCTGTACACCAAAGTTCCAAAAGTTAGCATTTTGACCAGCCTAGAAAGTTACATGCTGATTAACACTCTTACAAACTCTCCATATAAAACTTTGGTAACAAAACATTCACAAATTCAAAAGCCTCATAGCCCAAGTGGTCCATAGGCATGTTAATTTTTTACAGTAATGTTTGACTATATTTCTTTATATAACAATTCAATGTATTTCTCTTATGTGCAACTAGCCATAACTCACTAAGGAAAAGGGTTAAGGTAGAACTTATGTTCAGATACTTTGCCATTATAAAGGATTGAATTTAAGAGAAAATGTATTACCATTCTCGTACCTGACAAAGACATATTTTAAACTACACATTAAACAAAAGAAAACTGCTTTTCAATTACTAAATGCAGTGCTCAGTAGGACAGAAAACGTACTGCTTCTCTTAAATGCTAGACCTTTAAAACATTTGCTGGATGACAGCACTATAAAAAAAAAAAAAACAGTTTCTTTAGTAAATAATTAAAGCTGAATATGCAACATTTCTTAGAAGCACTGAATAAGTCTATTTGTCCAGCTTACTTTGCAAAGACTGCGTAGAAAACAGCACCATAAACACTTTCAGTCCCCACACAAGGGCTAAACAAAGAGTCCTCTTTCTAGCCATCTAATCGGGTAATTTATTTTTTCAACCATCACATAAATCGAAACACAGCTGTAACCAATGACTTGCAGATCCAGTTCCCAGCCAGCTGGAATCAGTTCTGCTGAAACAGCAAGATTTTTACATTGTTCACTTCTGTACATCTGGAGAAATCATTGAGGTTCAAAGGTGACCAGAACAGCTCTTTAAATAAATTCAACTGACAGTGAAGATTTGCCTAAGGATCTACAAACTCTACATTCACTTCTACAAAATGTTCATGTCATGAAATTAATGCTTATAAAGGCTATTTGCATCCTAGTCAATATAGACTTTATGAGTTGCTAATTGAATTAAGCACTGAAATGCCAATTTCTTTCCAAAAGAACTTGCATAGGTTTCCTCAAAACTTCTTCCTAGGAGTTGTTGCTATCTAAAGACGGTTGTATTAAAATATTACAGGCAGAAAATCAACCATAAGAACCTGTAACAAAACCATACACTAGAAATGTACCTACTCATATCTCAAGTTCAATCATGCTTAGTTAATATAATCCTCTATTTAGATAAAAATGAATAAGAAATACTATCTGAAGGAAAGCAGAGCTGGAATACCTCCATCAAGCTAGGCAGGCAAATCCCTCAAAGGAGTCAGAGTCCTGGGAGAATCAAATGCGAGTTAGGAATGTTCCATATGCAGTCTTGCAGGGAGATGATTCTGGCACAAGCAGGGGAGAAACCCAAGAGCAGCAACAACTTTTGCTCTACCTTAGAAGCACATAACTGCACACAGGGCAAAAGCTAAGACTCCCCAAAACAAAAACTGAAGCAGTCCATCTTTGATGTCAACAGCCCTCCATAATAACTGGAAAAACTTAGAATAAAAATCTAGAAGAGTAAATGTATTATTGGCATTTATATTATGCACACTATATCAATTCTAACGCATCATTTTCTTCACAAAAGCCATCAAAAAATAACTATTTGGGAAATAAATATATATGTCTGACAAACTTCTCAAACCAGTTTTTATTGGGGTTAGAAAAACAATATATAAGTGAATCACAAATGCATTTTACTTTTCTTTCTTAAGTCAATATACAGAGAAACAAGTTATTTTCATTATTTAGCCATCTTTTTCAAATACGTGGGCATTTCAATTACAGTGGACCAGTAATCAGTAACTTCCTTAGGCATTGTGCCTTGAAAAAGATTGAACAATAAATAGTGATAATGTATAGTTCTCAGTTCATACTGATTGACAGATGGTGATCAAGTAGTGCGTAGCAATTCACAATTAGATATTAAATTCAGATAAAGATGTTTAGGTTCATGCACTTGTTAAACGTGACTGATTTTTATGTGTCAATCACTGTGTACACAGGCTATAGAAACATGGTCTGGAACAGTTAGAAATGCAATTCAATAAATTATAAAGTATTCAATATAGTGAGGATTACCTTTAAGAATTTCAGGGTTATGAAAAATTATAACTACCCAAAAGGCAGGTGATCTGCATGCTTTTACACCACTGGTTATTAACTCACTGTGGGATGTGGAGGAAGGGGATCTAGAGAGGCACACAACCTCTATAGATCTCCTGTAGAATAAAGATCTAATGTTGTTTCCTTCTGGAATATGCACATTTTTGCAAGGAATTTTTAAAATACTGATATACATCTTCCAATACTATTACTTCTGAAATGTAAATCCCAATTTTTCTTCCTTAAAATACGTCCTTACTTTCAGAGTAAACACCACTTTTAAAAATCTCTCCTTTAAAAGATATGAACCAAGCAATCCAAAGATAACTAGAGTCTACTAACTTATATTCTTGATTAGTAGAGGGAAAGTTAAATTTATAGGGAAAAACCTGTGAATGAACATTGCTTAAGTTTATGAACATATCATTTAAAAGTAAGCAGCCAGTTAAACATATCATTTTAAAATTGGACTAAAATTCAGCAACTCTCATACTCTGTTCTCTATTATAATTTTAAAGTATTCTTCATAAGCAAATTCATATAGCTAAGTTTTCAGTTAATAAATGTGTTAATGATTTTAATTCACATGTATTCCAGAATCGTGTGGTCCTGTGATGTACATATAGTTATGCAAATATGCAATGTTTCTAAAGCATCTTAACATATGACAATTTACATATATTATATATATATAATTTATATCTATTAATATGAGTGAAGATATATTTGTAAGACTAAAAATATTCAAGAGTTTTTATTATTTATGACAGAATGTCAACTGAACCCATAGCAGTAGAAACTGTCACACAAATACTTATTCAGAAAAACAAACAAACAAAAGTGTCTTCCCATAACAATTCAGCTAAAAGAAAAAAGGGGATCAGGGACTAAATATTAGAAAAAAACTTGTTTTAGGTTTTTCCCAACAGATGCTATCTTGAAATACGCCCAGCTAACATGTAATTTTCACAAGTTTCTTATTTAAATTTATTGTTATCAAAGTTTGATCTAATACTTTACCCAGTTTATTTTCTCATAATTCCTCTAGACTGTAAATTACAAAATAAACATTTAGTGTGTGATCCATGCAACGTATGCTATGAAAACTCTATAGAAAAATGCTGTCTCTGTGTCACCATGAGCTTGCTAAACTAAAAATGGGTGCCAGGCTTTATTCTTCTACAAGAACTAAGAACAAGTTTCTCATCTAGATTTGAGCTGGTAGACTGAAGGAGAAAGTTCTAAGATAGGCAAATATTCCATGTTTATTTGTGAACATATCTTACTCTTATTATTTAGTGCACTGATAATAGCTTGACTCTTTTTAAAGAGCAAAAAAAAAATTGGAATTTCATTAATTCAGCAAGTCTCCTGTTAATCATATTATATAAACACTATTGTGATAATAATACTCTTAATTTCTTAGAGGTAGATGTTAAGAGAGTCACAACACACTTTTTAAAGTATGTATTTAAATATCATTGCCATTAAACTAGCCCTAAAATTATGTTTATTATTTAATAAAGGTTTTTTAATCCTAATAATGGTTTTGTAATTGTTAAGGCAGATTTTATTTATATTAGTTATTTGTTTATATGTGTACTTTGTTTGTAATAGCAAATAAGTCTCCATGGGAAATGATAGAATTTTAGATATTTAAAAGTAGTTTGGAATTTGGCAAGGTGGAAAGTAATAAAAATGCATATTCAGAGAAGGGTGAAAAGATTCATCTTCTTGGGTAAAGTAGACATGATGAGAATATTGGAAGGTAGGGTTGAAGAGAACCGTAGAATGAAACAGGGAAGGGTCTCATAGAAAAGATCAGATTCTTAATATGCATTCTAAAATCTTCTACAGTCAGACAAGACTTCCAAATTAGGATTCAATAGGAACTAATTTGTCTCTTTTTTATTTAAAGAAAAATATGTAATATTTAAACAAGTTTTTCTCCATTTCTCAAGAAAGAGAATTAGACCTTATGCTGACTTACAAAATTCTCATGGATTGCTTAAGCTCACCACTGAATACAAACACATAGATTTTTCAAAGTCTACTCTGACCTTGACAATTTTTAAATTTGAAAGGTTTTCTTTGCCAAACTCTGTCAAGTCTAGCCACTTTATTACAACCATTATTTTTATTTATTGATTGATTGATTGCGACGGAGTCTAGCTCAGTCTCCAGGCCGGAGTACAGTGGCGTGATCTCTGCTCACTCCAACCTCCACCTCCCGGGTTCAAGTGATTCTCCTGCCTCAGCCTCCTAAGTAGCTGGTATTACAGGCATGCACCACCACGCCCAGCTAATTTTTGTATTTTTAGTAGAGATGGGGTTTCACCATGTTGGCTGGGATGGTCTTGATCTCTTGACCTTGCAATTCGCCCACCTTGACCTCCCAAACTCCTGGGATTATAGGCCTGAGCCACTGTACCTGCCCAGTCCAGCACTGTTTTTTTTAATTAATTTTTTTTTTTTTTTTTTTTTTTAATGTGAGACAGAGTTTAGCTCTATCATTCAGACTGGAGTGCAGTGACTCAATCTTGGCTCACTGCAATCTCCGCCTCCTGGGTTCAAATGACTCTCCTGCCTAAGCCCCCTGAGTAGCTGGGATTATAAGCGCCCGCCACCACACTTGGCTAATTTTTACGTTTTTAGTAGAGATAGGGTTTCACCATGTTGGCCAGGCTTGTCTCAAACTCCTGCCCACCTTGGCCTCCCAAAGTGCTGTGATTACAGGCGTAAGCCATTGCACCCGGCCTATCAAGTTGGTTCTTGGTGATAATCAGTATAAACTACCAAGTGAAAATAATCAGAATATTTAAAAATCCTAAGATTATTGTCAAGTATTTTGAGTGTTTGATTGGATTATTGACTACACTGACTCCTTGTCAGTAGGTGGATATCACTAGCCGTTTCAGAATGTTTTACAACAGAGTTTAGCCAAAGTTTTTGTCAAAAAGGAACACGCCATTAATTTGGGTGTACGTTTTTTGAGAGAAGATTATTGTGTGTTTGTGAGAGAGACACACACACAGAGACAGAGACACACAAAGAATTTTTTAGTTTAAATCTTTCAAGTCATAGACTTGAAACTCTAAGAGGGCACAGAGATTCCTGTAAAAATAGTTCATAGGTTTGTAAAGATATGAGTAAATCAGGCATCTACAAGAGGAGCTTTTCTTGTCTTTGGAGACCTAATTAATATTATGTATCAATGGGTGAAGCTATTAAAAAATGTTATTTCAATTATGCTAAAAATAGAAACTCAAGATCTACTGACATTCATATTCAGGGCAAGTTTTGGCCTTTCTTTTCTCCCAATCTTACCATCCTCTTGTAGTTTTAAAGACCTGCAATTTCTTCCTTTCTAAAGAGAGAATTATATTATATTTGAAAACTCTTGAGTTTATTTTCTTTGCAGAGGATCCATAAATCTTCCAAATCGACCATGTAAATCAATTCATTTATCACTCCCTCTCTTGAACTAGTAAAAACTTCCCAAAATGTCACAGTTACTGTTTTAAGCAAGCCAGGGACAGAGCTTATAAATTACCTAATATGCTTTTTCCATGAACTAGCCCAGATGGAAAGATTTTATCCATACAACTGTACCCAACAGCTTTCTATCTGTGCAATAAATTAAAATGAAGTGTGGGGGGAGTTATTCTGTGTCAAGTATACCAATACATTTAGCCTTTTAGAACCAACTTTATGTAAGTAAAAATTCAATTTGTAAAAATTAGAAAAATGATATTCAAATGGGTACTTCAAATGGCACATCTGTGTCAAGAAGGGTTACCCAATGTTATTTCTAGAGCTTTCAGTAACTTGAATTTAATCTGACATATATTTTAAATATATACACTGTGTGTAAGTGACTAAGTTGCTAAAAGAATTACAAAAAATGAAGGGAGAAATAGCTTCTGTCTTCAAAAAGTTTAATATATGGTAGAGAGTCAGACATAGAAATGATGATCTATGGAAAATGTGAAGCATTCTATCAAATACAAAGTGCCAAAAAACATGGGGAAAAAACGGTAAATACTGAGTGCTTCATAGAAAGCTTCGAGCAGGAAGCTCCACTTGAGTTAAACCTTGAAGGGAAAGGACAGTTCAACAGGAAAATCTAGAAGAGGGAGAAAAGGCATAGTCTGTGGGCTGAGCAGGAGGAAGGGCTCAGGGTGGGAATTGACAGAGTTTGGGGAAAATGAATAGAACCGCAAAAATGCTGGCTTATACGAGGAATGTTAGTAGGAAAAATGGCATGCAGTTGGATTGGGGGTTTGGCTATAGAGGGTGTTTAGTGTACTAAGAAGTAATGCTTTGGGCATAAATGACCAACTAAAATATTTTTGAGTAAAAGTTTTAGATTAGCATAAGACACACAACAACAATGCTAACAATTACCATGTACTTAATACCAAATCCATGCCTAGCTCAGGGCTAGTACATATAATGCCATTTTATCATCCATTGGGTAAACAGTGTAATTATTAGCGATTTATTGACAAGAAATCTGAGCTTCAAAGAAGTAATGTACCCAATATGGTACCACTAGTAAATGGCCATATTGTTCATGGCCTATTTGATTCCATTCATTCCTTTCTTAAGTGTTTAGTCAGACTACCTCTCAAAATTAAATTGGTCTCTTAGCAAGCATAGTGTTGAATCTCAGTACACGGCAGGATAAGTAGTCTATGTCAGGTCAGGGAGGATTCTACAAAGAAATTCTAAGATGGCACAGAGATTCCAGGTGTTTCTTTATATTTGGAACATTTTGGAAGTGACAGAGGACTCAAATATAGACTTTTCTGATCCCAAAGCTCATGTTCTTTCCTTTATCACATGCTACTATTGATCTAATCAATATTTTACGTAGCTGTAAAAAATTTCATCTCGGGAATGTATTTGCTTAACAAATCCCCAAATGTTAAGAATCTCTAGGGCTTCAAATTTGGGATCGTAATGTATAGTATTAAAATGAATATTTTTTCCCCATGTACCATTTCCCATTTGAATTTTCTCCTTTATATAACATCGTAGACATAAGAAGGTTATAATGATTTAAAGCAGCTGAATAACTTTGGCATAATTGAATAATTGATATCCCAGAGATATTTTCCATTTTTATTTGAATTCTATAATGTATTAAGCATAAAAGCATAATAGCAAATTTGAATTCATTAAAGCCTTTGCTTTTCAGTTTCACTCATTCATTTTGCCACTGGTTCATTACTTAACTATTTTGTTGTTCATTCACTTCTTATCTGACTAATATGACTGAAGATTCAGCTAAAGATTAGACTTTTCATTATCTAGTAAGCCTGTGAGAGTAGTCACTGAATACCTTAATGTTCAAGAAAACTTAAGTTATTAAGTTCAAGAACTTAAATGATCTATCCCATGTGGTGGTCTCAAGTTTCACAATAAAGTAGACCATTTAGTAATACATTATTATGTCAGTTCCAGAGGAATAAGATCAGTTCTTGGAACAAAATTTACAGAAAAACTTCCATGAAGGTTTTAGTTTTACCAAATAAAATCTATCAGTTTGGAGGCTTTATTTGCATTCCTGTTTCATTCATATTTCTAACTATTTTTTTAACCTTTTTGAAAATAATCACTTATACTACAGAAAAGTAAGCATAAGCGTATCACAGAACAAGTATTTTTCGGGGGTCTAAATTAAATTCGAAAGCACATAGCACTTCTAATTTGAGAATTTAATATTTAAAAGAGAGACAGATGAAAGAAAATAAAACTTAGAAACTGAGTTCTAATTTTGTCTCTGCCATGTTCATTGTGCAACCACAGACAGGATATTTAACACCTCAAGGCTTTGGTTTCTTCCTTTGAAAATGCATTTCACTACCACAGTGGAATGGAATGTCAATTTTGTAATTTCAAACCCAGCAAAAACAAAAAGTGCCATATAAACATAAAATAACATTTCCATGTAACAGATTGATTTGGGGTTATTTTACCTGCAACTTTTAGAGTAAATTTTGTTAGAGAAAAAAAATCCCAATTTACGACTATTTCTTAAACTTGGCTTTATGTGTCTGGAATACAGTGACAGAGTTGTTGATTTTTGAAGACATGAAATGCAGCAAAAACAGGAGGATAAAGTCTGACCTCCTATTGATTAAGATACATAAGGTGTAGTGGGGTAAAAATAAATAGAGACAACTAGTGAGTTTTTAGGATCTGGAGGCATTGTTATTTTGAGTTGAAGAAGCAGATGATTACAATTTCCAAACTATAACAATGCCATCTCAAATTACATATCCTTTCCAAAGAGTTCTAGGTTTAAAGAAAACAATCACAAATACGAAATGCCTTTTAGATTCCTTTGAAAAGGGGAGTTTATGATCATTTTAAAAAAATAACTGCTTGCATAGACCTTAAAAATAAAAAAGGCCATTTATGGGAAGGAGGAAGAGGAGGCAAGTGAACAAGTCAGAAAAATCAAATATTTGCAGGTCCGTTTACTCATTTCTTCCATGCACCATGGTGATTTTGTCCTGAGAAGCGGCAGTTGAGGAGTTCTTCCCTAGAGCAGGAGCAGATACATTGAATACACTCTCAAAAACTCTAACCGGTTTTCAAGGAACCTGACCTGTGAAAGCAGTAATACATCCAAACCTCAGGCATCCAACTTCTACAACTGTAAATTGAGATTATATGCCCATATACCTTGGAAAAATTTTTTTTTAGTTTTGAATTTTTGTGGATACACACTAGGTGTATATACTTATGGATTACATGGCATATTTTGACATAGGCATGCACTGCGTAATCACATCAGGGTAAACAGGGTATCCATCACATCAAGCATTTCTCCTTTGTATTTCTCTTGGATAATTTTCATATCTTCTTTTCCCCTTTATTATTTAGAAAATATTCAACAAATAGTATGAGAGAATAGAAGGCATATTTGTATTTCTGACTGCCCTGCATCCCCTATTCAGGCAGATTTGAGGGTATTTGAAAAGATTTTTATCAATATTCTAGACAACAGGAAAATTTCAAATATATATGTCACATTGTTTAGAAGTGAAAGTATTTTAGTGAAGCTTCTTTCTTGAAGAGAAAGAAAACATGTTGGGTATTGCAGGAATTAGAAGCATACATTACAGCAACAAAGGGACAGCAGCAATAGAACAAAGTCAAGCTTGTTTAATAAAAACTGCTTACTCATTCATTCATTCTTTACTGTCAAAACCCTTTTCACCAAAAGGCTATCATGAACAAGTCATGGAGGTGGCATTTCCAAACAAAGAGGTAGTATTTGACCTCCCTAATTTTTAGGATAGCTACCTAAACTGCATCTGTAAGTCACTAGGATCCAGGTACTTTAGAGTTTTTACATACTTGAAACATGTCCACAATTTTGTGTTCCTTTATTCAGAGTGGTTTGCCTTGAAAAAAACTGAGTTAAGAATTTAAAGAAATCCTAAAATTTCTTGGAGATTTTGTACAAAATGTGTTAGGTACTATTTTTTAATAATGAAGACAAGAAAGAAAAGTCAGTCTATTCTTGAGTAGAAATAACAATGGAACATAATAATTTTAAAAGATGAAATTTCTAAGAGCTTTAGAATTTAACAACATGTGAGGTTCAAACATATATCTATCACATTCCTCGCTCTGCTGTTTCATGGCTTATGTCCTATTCCATTTAGGATTACAAGACAACCTCCATATCATCCACTACTCATCCACTGAGCAGATGTGTTGAGATAATATGAAAACCATGCCTTCTGGTCTGCATTCCTAATCATTTAACTCAGCTTGGGGATAACAGAACTCCTACTCCAGTTGGCCAGTTGAATGTACCTCTATTTCTACATTCAGGTTGCTTTCTTGCTGTCATTCCTATAATTTCCATTGGCTTTTAATTGCTCTTTTAAATAATTCATTTATCAGACCTGGTAATTTTTTGACGGCCCCTTTTTTCTTTGACACCCTAGTGATTACATCATAAACCATCTTATTCATTGTACTCAGTTGTCTTCATCTGAAGTTTAAATGGTGGTAGTTTACCTAGTGTTCTGTTTACATGTGCCGATTCTTTTTAATAGAGCAACTTTAAAAAATATGCTAGACTTTGTTTTCATGCAGTAATGTACCTCTACTTCTTTCTCCTTACATGTGCAAAATTCATTTTATATTTTCTGATTGTGACTAGAACCAAGAAAACCTTTAAGTCCTCCCCAAGAGGAACAATGAAAGGGCTCTAAGGAAAGATAGCTTAAATAAAAAAGAACTGGCTAGCTTGGGTCCCATGTATGTAATAATAAGTTGGAGCTTTAGGTCACACTAACCACATTTTCAATAATCAAAGAAAATTCTTATACCTTGAGATCTGGTTATTAAAGAACAAAGCTTGGTTCTAGGTTAAGAGTGTTGTAGGAAAAAAAAAACAACATTGTCTATTAGCCTTATCTGAAATTAATAACCTAAATTTTGAAAAATTATTAGGAGATGACTTACTAGTTTTAAAATTTTTATTGAAGGATGGATCTAATTTACATATGATTTAAATAATGTAAAGATCTATGGAACGCCAACATAACAAGGCTAATATTATAAGCCCTCTCTTCCCTGGTGAAAATAGTAAATGGAAATGAAAATGCTTGAAATGATTAAAGATATATGCATCAAGAGGAAGGACAGCTGCCCACAATTCAAAAAGCATCACTCTAGCTACGTTGGTATGAACCGCTGACTCAATCACTTGATGTAGACTCACTAATCAGTTTAACTGCCAAACACATCCCTGTTCTTCCTGCATGAGACTGGACTCAACTCTGCTACTATTAGGTAAAAGGTAGCTCAGAGGCAGATGGAATAATGATTAATTGTAATAAATACTGTAAGTAGAATTGAACAAAGCCTAAAATGTGAGCTTCAAAAAACTATTTGAATATTAGCATTCTAAGCAGTCCAGTGAAACTGAATTCGATATAAGCAAAGATAATTAAAGTTACAGATATTTGAAAAGAAAAATTCATGAAATAGATTCATTAATAAAGTGTAAGGGAAATATGCCCTTCTACTAATGCATACTAACCCGGCATTTTGGATCTGTATATTGGTGAAGAGGTGTGAATTTTGGCAGCTCCAAAATATATGACTATCCCTGAGAAGAAGGGCACAAAACAACTTAAGCCACTTCTAAGATACGCATTTCCTCTTTTTCAGGATGTGTATTAATGTATAATAAGTGTAAGGAACAGGTACATTATAATTATAAGCACATTAACTTTTTAAAGATTTTTGTATCTAGTTATATGAATATGGTGATTCATAATTATTCACAATTAAGGAGTTTTATTTAAATAAGTAGACCTAATTAAAAAGAATATGCATTATTTCAAAAAGAGCAAGATAAATGCAGAAAAAACAACATGAGAGTAAGTCTTTCAAAAGAGACAGGTAACAAAGACTGTTTCATTTTGAGAACTTGTCATTTCCTTGCAAATAGATAATGAATGTCAAAATGACTATTCAAATCCTCACAGTAAAATAAAGTAACTTTTTCCTCTCAAAATCTATGACTGTAAATATCCTGAGTGGAAAACATTTCATATATAGGTATATTAATTATGGAATTCGAAGTAAGTGTTATATGTTCAAATACAAATAGTTTATTATGCCAGTTCATTCTTGTAGCCCTCACCAACTCATATTTATATAGGCACAGCTAATGCATCATAAGAAGACTTTTCTTATTGCTTTCTTGTATTCATTTTAGCTCAGCTTATTAGACAGAGTCAAGAAGAAAATGCACCTGTAATCAGATTTTTATCCCAAGATCCAGCAGAAGGAGAATATATACAGGCAACAGTTTTTGAGGCATTAAAAGTAGCAGCTTCAGGATGGATAAACACAGACTAGGAAAGTTCACACTACATATTGTGAAGCGTTAATTGAAGAATGTTTATTTGGCACAAGAGACACCCCTTTTTTGTACATTCCATAAGATGGTGGTGTCATGTTTATACGGCTATGCCGCCTTGCGGCAATGCATTCTTCAAAACAATTTCTAAATGTTTTAATTACTTTTCTTCCAATACTATATGATATACTCACACTCAATTCAACCTATGTTTTGGAACAGTAGGTGCTGACAATGTATTTTCAAAAAGATTAGTTATCTTTCTACAATACTGAAAAACAGACCTCACGTATAAACTGAGTTCACTGCAAAAGACTGGATTGATATGCATGCACGTGTGCACATGGGTCAACTGCCCAAGGGAAGAAGTGGTACAATTTGATACTTTCTTTCTTTTCTTGGTTTTCAAGAAATACAAAGCCTGAAGCCTTTCTTTTATCCAACTGAACAAGAAAATTAGCAAAGAAATTAATCTAAGTCAACTAGAGGGACAAGAGAGCCACATAAACATACAAGGAAGATTTTTTTCCCCCAGGGAAAAACATTACTGTCCACTGTTGAAAACATTACAATTAATCATTTTAAGTAAGAGCTCCTAGTATTGACGCACAAGGTTGGTGATTTTTACAGCCAGTGAGTAAATGAGAACATCAAAAATGTTAAGAGTAAATCCCTTAGAACAGTGAAGACTGGGAAAATGTGAAAAAACATGGGAGTCCTGTATTAATCTTAATAGTTCAAGGTAAAACTTGATTTTTTAGTACACATTCAATTGGATTTAGGGATTATGGAATGAAAGTTGCCAGATTTTCACACACACAAAATCTTTACTTATAATTGACTATTTTACAATATAATCCGTAATTTTCTTCTTAAATATTAAAGTTTTACAACAGTAGTCAATCATTAGAGGAAGTAACCAAGTATGCTGAATGCCTTTCAAATTTAAAAGATCTAGATTCTGTCTCTAAAGCTTTCTTTGAGAGAAAGAAAAGTAACAAACCTGCTTTTTGGCAAGAGACAAAAGAATATTATAAAGTTACAGACTCATAGTATTTAACATGGACAAAAACCTCACAATCAATTAAAAAGAAATCCTAGAAATCTGCTCATCAGTATTCTATAAAAGGACTTTCTAAATAAAAATGTTTGTTGATAAGAACCTAAAGCAATGATTAAGTAGGATCTATAATCAAGTTAAAAACAAACCCTTCTATTTGATGAAAAGTGTTGATTTTAAAAATATACATTTTATGAATCTAGTCTACAAAGTATTTGGCCATAAATATCACTGGCTGACAATGCAGGATGCAATTCACTACTCAAGTAACTCTTCTCTGACTAATTCTATTTAATATTTTATGCACTGTTCAATAGGCACAGTTTTAGATTCAGGTTGAGATATTATTAGAGTTTTATATTCACTTTTTAACTTTCAATTTTGAACATATATAACTCTTTTTATGTTTAAATTATATGTAGAACAGTTAAAATACATTTTTCATATATATATTTTCACACTCGTTCCCTAATTTGTTATTTTTTAAAAAGCCATCACATTCTACACATACCCCATAAGAGGAATGTGGGGGTAGAAAGTTGAGTAAAAATGGGTAAATACTTAAATATTGTAAGTATGAGTGGTAAGGAGGAGGCACCATCTTGAGTGGCATACAGGGGACATATCAGACTAACAAGCCACGTTGATATTAACATCAAAATCTTATTCAGAATGTTGCAGGTATACACCCTCCTTACTCTTGATGTTCCTCACCTGACCCACAGAGTTAGATAAATTCTCTTTGGAGATACTGTTTTGTAATGTATCATATGTTCTCTAATTATTAATAAAGGCAAGACACGAGTTATTCTACTTGAGAATGACAAAAATCACAAATGCCTAGAATAAGTAGCTTTAGTATTAAGAAAACACCATCCAAGTAAAATCCAGAAACTGACAATTTTTAATTGGCAGAATGGCATAAGGAAATAAACACATTTTGGAAAAGGTCTATTTCTAATTTTTTTTTACTTATTTTGTATTCATGGAGACAGAGATCTTGCTATATTGCACAGGCTGGTCTCAAACTCCTGGCCTTCGGTGATCCTCCTGCCTTGGCCTCCCAAAGTGCAGGGATTACAGGAATGAGCCACCATACTCAGCCTGTTTGTGGCTTTTGATCCCATAAAACTAACTTGCTTCACTAACCGTATATCATATGGAAAATGGACTGGAACTTAATGTCTTAAAAATTAGAGTCCATTAAGTATAAAATTCACTTTTAATAGAAAATGACATAATAGGCAATGATAAAAAATCATTTATCATAAAATATTTTATTTAAATATTTACATAAAGACAGGTTTTATAAGCAAGATGGAAATATATCCAGGGTTTGTTCTGTGGCAAACACATACTTCCATACCTCCTATATCTATACTTTAGAAGAGATAGAGTGTTAAAAGCACGATTATGACCTCAAGTTAATATGCGATCAAAATGAAAAGTAAATGTTGTATTTGGTTCCTCTTAGAACATGAAGCTGAAAGATAAAGACTTTTTTCAAACAATATTGAAGCAGAATGCCTGTCTAATGAAACTGTGATCAAATATGTCTTACAACAGGTGTTAATACATAAGGACAATGTAAAAAAAAAAAAAAAAAACCCCACAAGGTTTATAATGAAATCACAGTAAACAGATAATTAGATTTCACTACAATTAACTTGCTTTATTAAAGTAGAAATTTTAGTTATGTGAGGCTCAGTTTTAAGCAAAACACAACTGATATTGATAAAATGTAAAAGAATTGGGAACAAGTAATTTATATATATATGAAGTTCTAGAGCAATATCCACAGATAACTATATAGTAAAAACTAGTGATATAGTACAATCAGTCCACTTTGCTGAATTACTGCTTCTGGTTATCAAAGGTGGGATGAGTTTCCTGACTGGCTTGATTTGCATGCAGCCAGCAGATGGCTGATGAACACAGAGCTTTTTGTTTATGAACTCTATTCACCTTACTAAACCACAGGTTTAACTCTAGTCTCTCTAGAGTTAAACACCTTCTCCTCCATTCTTGAACGGAGACAATATAGGCACAATAAATTGGAAGTGGGAATTTAAGCAAACAATTCTAAAAAATGACCAGAAGAAAAAAAAATATCTAGCAAATTCTGGACATGTTCTACATGGGCTACTTCCTCTATTCCTGCTGACCCTTCCACTTCCTTTATTAGAAATTTTGGGTTCACACATTTCTCCTTTTCACAATGGGGTTGCAACTGTGTGTGTGTGTGTGTGTGTGTGTGTTAGAGAAGTGTGTGTGTGTGTGTGTGTGTGTGTTAGAGTTTCCCTCTTGTTGCCCAGGCTGGGGTGCAATGGTGTGAGCTCAGCCCATTGCAACCTCCGCTTTCCGGGTTCAAGCGATTCTCCTGCCTCAGCCTCCCGAGTAGCTGGGATTACAGGTGCCTGCCACCACACCCGGCTAATTTTTGTATTTTTAATGGAGACGGGGTTTCCCCATGTTGGTCAGGCTGATCTTAAACTCCTGGCCTCAGGTGATCCACCTGCTGCATTCAGGATCCCAAGTGCTAGGATTACAGGCGTGAGCCAAAGCCGCGACTTTCTTTATCCTGATTACAAGAGAAAGGGGCACCAGTGTGAAGCAATGTGACAAATCCAGAAAGTCATCTCGTTTTCCTACTAATTTCTGCGCAATGTGGCTAGAGGTGGAAGGCCGCTGGCCTGAGCAGTCAGTCTGCAGCGGGGGAGGTGCACTTGGAATTCGTTGAATGTGCATTCCTTAGATGCTTGACAGGGGTGAATGCCTCCTTATTGGCTTCTACCCATTTTCACTGGTGTGGCTGCTTTAGTAGGGAACAGGTATTACCTTTAAACATGCAGCGTGCTTCCTAGCTTTTAATCACTGATGACTTGCTGCTCTTAGGTTTTTGGAATTAGGCTTTTAAAGCAGAGTTTTGTTTTATCCTCATTTGGTTTATATCTATTCAATTTTTGGTTTGTTTACTTATTTTTAAAAACTGAAGTCTTAGGGCTGGCATGTTGGCTCATTCCTGTAATCCCAGCACTTTGGGAGGCCGAGGGGGGCTGTCACTTGAGGTCAGGAGTTCAAGACCAGCGTGGCCAAAATGGCCAAACCCTGTCTCTACTAAAAATACAAAAATTAGTTGAGCATGGTGGTACGTACCTGCAATCCTACCTACCAGGAGGGTGAGACAGGAGAATCGCTTCAATCTGGGAGCTGGAAGTTACAGTGAGCTGAAATAATGCCACTGCACTCCAGCCCAGGTGACAGAGACACCGTCTCAAAAAAAAAAAAAAAAAAAAAATGAAGTATTCGGTTAAGAGTCTTCTTGTTGTGGTTGAAGCCTTTCAACCACGCATGAGCCATTGTGCTTAGCACTGGAGATACACAGATTGATAAAGCAAGACCCCTCCCTTGAATTTCCCGGTAGGTTCATGGCTTTTTCTTTACGAGCTTCTGATTGCTCTCAGTGTGAATGGCTTGGTGATTATTAAGAAATGCAAATAGACTTATGTTGTTTATTGACAATTATTTTGTTTTTATTCATTTGGTAAAATATTTTTAATAGCCATTATTAAATGCCATAATCTGCATTGGCTTTTATTTTGTCTGAAGAATAATTTAAAAACTATGAAAAGTAAAATAAATCTATTCATCCAGCCAACCAGCTATTCTTTAAAAGATTTTTAAAAACAGCAGATGAACTTCTGATCAAAACTCAGGCACACAGCTGCTTTCTAGAATGGCCTTGCTAGTTCCTGATTCCCTCTAAGCCATCTTCATGCCATATTGTACTCCTACCCCAGTTCTTCACTCATCTATTCTGGTAATGTGCTTATGATCATTCTCTTCTGAGAATCTTCTTTGGATTTCAAGTTATATAAATGACAATAATAATTTTTCTAAGCAAGCCACTTAAAACTATTGTGGATTAGGCTTTATATAGACTTCTGTTTTATATTTAAATTAATGTACAGTATGAACAATCATGAAAACTAATTAGTTTAGAAATAATATTGCAATATTTAAACTTTCATTTAAATAGGCCTTTGCCTACCTTCTTCTAAATGAGGGTAGTTATATACTAAACAGTCATACATAAAAGAGTATTAAAAGAATATTAAAATAAAATGAAGCAATTTAATATGCCCAGGCATTGATTCCTTCTTTAGAAATTCTACAGCACTGAGTACATGGTTCTGTCAAAGCCCTTATCACATTGAATTATAATTACCGTTTATAGTCTATGTCTGATGAGGCAGGGAAATCTTAACCTATTTATCTTTGGATTCTCGGTTTTGACATAATGTCCGACACATAGAGGATGCTCAGCATAAACCTGTTGAATGAAAGAATAAGCAAGAGGCTGGGCGCGGTGGCTCACGCCTGTAATCCCAGCACTTTGGGAGGCCGAGGTGGGCGGATCAAGAGGTCAAGAGATCGAGACCATCCTGGTCAACATGGTGAAGCTCCATCTCTACTAAAACTACAAAAAATTAGCTGGACATGGTGGCGCGTGCCTGTAATCCCAGCTATTCAGGAGGCTGAGGCAGGAGAATTGCCTGAACCCAGGAGGCGGAGGTTGCGGTGAGTCGAGATCGCGCCATTGCACTCCAGCCTGGGTAACAAGAGTGAAACTCTGTCTCAAAAAAAAAAAAAAAAAAAAAAAGAAAGAAAGAAAGAAAGAAAGAAAAAGCAAGGAAAGAGAATGGGCTTGATTTCCTCACTCCACGATTTATAGTGTATGACCTCTTAGCCTGCCTGTGTCTCAGCGTCCTCGTCTAACATCTGAGTGAAATAAAGTATAGTAAAGAGCTTTAAAAGAAAGCCTGTGACTAAGCTATAGGGAATTACACGGGGCCTAATTAACTTGAGTGTCCCTTCATTCAATCAGAGTTGATTACTTACTGTGCATGAAACCCAGCTACACCACCAGACACCCAGTTCCTGTCCTTGGGAGGTTGATGTCTAGGGAAATGACGACAGGTAAACAGGTGACAGCATTCGATGTGCTAATTGTATTGTGACAAAGGTTGACAAAGTACAGACTGTAAGGGGCACATTGGATTGTCTCTCCCACAGACACCAGGAGTCTGGGAAGGATTCTTGGAGAACCTGACATCTAAGACCCAATATATGTCAGATAAATATTTCGGGCAATGGAACAGGCAATGCAAGGTCCTGGAGGGACAGGCAAGAGCCTGATGAAATGTATGTAAGGGGAGAAATTCCTCGTATCATATCCTTGTTCCAGAGATCATTAAGTAATGCTTTGTAATCTGTGGTTCATCTGTTTCTAAAGTGAACAGAAAAATATCTAAGTTTACTCATTTTTTTCTTCCAACATTTAGGAAGTTTTCTTTCTGGAAGTGCATTTCTAAAAATTTCCTAACTTACCCTTATTTATGACTGTTATCATTTGGCACATGTTTTATCAACAGAATAGCAGAACTCAATATTTGTGGTGCAAAAAAGGCCAACTTAAAAATATTCCTGAATATACTGCCAATTACTAAATTAGTTTTTAAAAATCTGAAAGTATTTTACCATTGATTGGTTTCACCCCTCACTAATTGCTGGTATATGGCTTTCTGAAGGTGAAAAGACTATGCTCCTTAGAAATATTTATATTGACAGAATTAGCAGTTTAATAAATATTTGTCACATTGTATTCTTTTTGTGGTTAATCGTTACATACTGGGCATCTCATTAGCATTTACATTTTGTATATTTTATCTAACCACCACAATAGCATGAAGTGTATTTTGTGCTGACAAGCGGAGATACTGAACTATGTATTCAGGTCAGTTATCATAAAACCTTGACTTCTTTAAAAGAGCAGTGAACAGAACATCGGCAAACCAGAAAATCTTTTTTTTTTTTTTTTTAAAGATGGGGTTTCACCATGATGGTCAGGCTGGTCTTGAACTCCTGAGCTCAGGTGATCCACCCACCTCAGCCTCCCAAAGTGCTAGGATTACAGGCGTGAGCTAGGATTACACTGCGCCCGGCAAACCAGAAAATCTAAGTCTGATTCTTGGCATAGCCATGAACTAACTCTGTGGCTGCAGGCAGGTCACTTAACCTCTATTTTATTTAATAATTGTTTTCATTATCCTATTCATTTACACTTTAAACAACATAGAAACAGTGTTTGAAGAAGCTTTCAGTGGAGATTAGTTAAAAAAAAATACTTAAAGTTTATTTAAGTATGGGTAAATCCTAGATCTTAAATTTTTTTAAAAAAGATCCAAATCTCCTTGAGCACTATTTATGCTTTCAGCACTATTTAACTTCTGTTTTACTGAATCATTGCTGACTTCATAAATGTTTGAAATAGACTGTAGCAACATTAATAGAAGAAGAAATTTTTAAAATAACTTTAATGGATCCAGATATGCAGTATATTGCATAAAAATAATATAGAAAAAATGATGATGTTGTTACAATATAAGATCCTTAGGTGTCTTTTAGAAATTTTGATTGCAAAATATGCTTAAAAGATTGATCTTATGAATTGATGGGAAGAAATGAACTACAGAATAATTCTTATAATATTCACACCATAAATCAAATCGTTTACTTTGTTCAGTTTGACCCATCAAGTATTATACCCAAAATTTTCTACAAAAAGAGCATCCCATGGAAAAGTCTGTTGCTTTCCTGGTTCCTGAAAATACAGAATTGCTAATTACCTTGGAGGATGAACATGGCTTCAGATCAGACATTTATTACACAAATTATTATTTTTCCATCTCCAAATTTCTTAAAGATACGAAACAGCCAATTTTAAGCAAATTGGTTTCCCTCATGCTTCTTAAGTGCAAGAGGTGCCCATCTGAGTCTGAAGATAATGATGGCATGAAATGGAAATCGAAGTTTCAGACCACAGTCAGGGTAGTCTTCTACTAAAAATAAGTGGCCATGTAAATGCTACCACATCTTGTTTTGCAAGTCTGTCCTCACAGAGCAAATAATTGTTTTTGGTGCAGAGTTCAGACACAAAATTATCCATTAGTGGTTAGTAATGGACCATAATTTTACATGTTTTTAGAAAGAGCATTTGGAAAATGAAACACTGAAAATGATGGCCATATAAGGAATATTAATATTCATATAAAATAAAAGTTAGGGACACATAACCTTTTTTACTGACAACTACTGGCACAGAATATTTTCTACTTTCTTGAGAAGGGGACTATGATGCTTCATCCAATGGTAGACATAGACATTAAGAAATTCTACAACTTATACAGTATATTAATATCCTGCTCTGCAGTATGTTAGCTTTAATGGAAAAATGGGAACGATTAATAACTGTAAGTTTTAAGATAGATAAATCAGAAAGCAGTTTTGGAATGTTAAATATATTACAGGCAAACAATATAAACCTGTGTCTAAATCAAATGTAAATGCCCACAGCAAATTTCTGCCCTTCATTATTAACATATAACCCAAAAGAGATGAATTTCAAGCAAACGTCAAGACAGAATTACACTTGTAATTGAACTTTCAACATAAGGTTATATACATTTCCAATGTGGTGCCAATAAGGCCAGATGAGTTATGTTCAGTTTCCAACATGGTGAAACTGATAAAGATGGTTTTGCTGAAAATCGAATTAACTGAAATCATCTAATTATAAATGAAGAAAGTAAATTCTACCCCATTTATTTCTTTGTAAAGAATTTTTTTTTTTAGCATAAAGAAAAATATGCATGTGAGTAACTCAGATTAGATGAAACTAAAACTTGATTTTCACGTAGTAATGAATAATAATGATTAGGAGCTAGTATCTATGGAGCACTACTAAGAGTCAGGCTCTGTACTATTACATTTATTATTCCATTTATTTTTTCCAAGAAACTTTGAGGTTGACACTGCTTTGCAGATGAAGCATCAGAGGTACAGAGAAATGAAAGAACCTGTTTAAGGCCATACACCCAACAAATAATCCAAACTCTGACAATCTGACACTAGAGCACACTCAGTCTGTATTTGTTGATTTTTTTCTCTCCCAGTAGCAGGAAAATGAGATACTCATTGAAGGTTATTGCTAGGTTCAAGTGCTAATTACTAAACACAGACTTTGCATCCCTAAACCACAATCTGAACCAGCCAGCTGTTTAATTTCAGGACTCCATGGGGCTGGGGTGGGGGGCACTTTAGCATGGGAATTCAATGGTCCTATAACCCAAGGCTGCTCTAGGAACTTTGCTAGACCTTATTGGGAGAAAGGTTAGACTTCTCTCAGTGTTGTAGAATATCTCAGCTATAGCTCTTTTTTCTTTTTTTGGGTGGGGGGTGGGGGGACAGGGTCTTGCTGGAGTGCAATGGCATGATTTCAGGTCACTACAACACCCACCTCTTGGGCTCAAGCCATACTCCCCACTCAGCCTCCTCAGTAGCTAGGACCACAGATGTATGCCACCACACCCAGTTAATTTTTTGTGTTTCTGGTAGAATACAAATAAATACTTATTAACCTTAGAGACCATCTGGCCCATTTTCCAGATTACCAAACTGAGGCCCAGATTTTTTTTTTTTTTTTTTTTTGAGACAGTCTTGCTCTGTTGCCCAGGCTAGAAGGCAGTGGCAAATATTGGCTCACTGCAACCTCTGCCTCTTCGGTTCAAGCGATTCTCCTGCCTCAGCCTCCTGAGTAGTTGGGACTACAGGCATGCACCACTGTTATCAGGTTTTCTCTTGGATGCTGGTGAGGCACAGCTCCCCTGAGAGAATGCTGTGGGTACTTGGTCTCCAACCTCTTAAAGGCTAAGCGATGGGACCACTGCAGGTGCACCGTATGCTCATAAAAGGAAATATCGGACCCAAGAAGTGTTGCAGAAAGGTGATTTTATTTAGGTACAGAAAAGAGAAGGAAAGGAGAAGAGGAGAAAGACTTCCACGAAGAGTGTGGAAGGGGATTCCAGAGGGGAGATCCCAGAGGGAAATGTGAGCTCCCACCGTGGGGAGGGGATTCCAGAGAGCTGGAAATCTGGCGTGGGTGAAGGAGCAGGGGAATTTATCCTGGGAGAAATTCCCACCTTCCCAAGTTCCTCTGGCCAATGAAAGGAGTTCCTTAGAACTTCTGCTGGAGTGACTTTTAGTTTCTTCCAACGCCCGTGAAATTTAAACATAAACTGTTAAAACTCCTGGGTGGAGAGAGATGGGAAGGGGGCATGGTGCTGGGAAATTCTTGCCCTTAAAACTACGGCCCCTCATGGACCCAGAAAGAGACCACATTCACTTACCACCAAGCCCAGCTAATTTTTGCATTTTTAGTAGAGACAGGGTTTTGCCATGTTGCCCATGCTGGTCTCAAACTCCTGACTTCAAGCTATCCACCTGCCTTGGCCTCCCAAAGTGCTGGGATAACAGGTGGGAGCCACTGCATCCTTAGCTCAACCATAGTTCTAAGGCAGCTCTAACCCAGTGAAGGGAGGCAAAAGTGTACAGCGTGAAAACAGTATGATGGCAGAAAGGGCATATGCATTCAGACAAAGTCTTAGTTCCCTCATTTATAAAACACAAGTCTTTTATAAAACATAAACTTTTCTGCCTCTCTATCGGTTATTAGAGAGTAGAAATAAAGCAACAAGAATGAAAGTAGTCTGCAGACAGCCAAGGTTAACACAAAATTGGCACTACTATGAAATTAAGGTTGAAGCAATTAATTGTGAGACACAAGAAAGGACCACTGAATTTGATGCCAAGGATAGAAGATCCACATGTGTAGACCTTCTTAGCCAGGAAAAAGTATATAAATGAAGAAATAAATAAATTACTGCTTCAGCTTTAGTTTTTCTCCTTGGTCTGTCTCTAGGGGTACGCATCATTAGAACTCCAAAAACACGTGATCACATTATACGACCAGAAGCGTTCCTGGGTCTTATAAAGATCAGTTTATGTGGGCTACTCCAGGACGCATAAAAAGGTTTTTTAAATAAGCGAATCTGCAAAATGAGATGAAGTTTGAGTGAAAAGAAACATGGTATAGCACAAAGAGCACTAGCCAATCATTCAGAAGTAGTTCCACAACTTTTTTTTTTTCCAGAAATATTCACCACTGAGAATTCAACCTATATCAACCATTGTTGATACTAAGCCAATCAGACACACTTTTCTACTTTTTACAAATTGACAGACTACTGTGATGGGCAGATACTATACAAACAATCTTACAAAAGTATGTTAGTTATCAATGAGTTTGATGAGTTTGAACTTCAGTTTTCGTAATTATTAGATGAGAAAATTGGAGTAAATGACTGACAAATTCTCCTTCACTCTGATAACCTATGACTATTTTTTAGTGTCAATCTGGAGAAAAGTTAGAATAAGAAAAGATACAATGTCAATTAAGAAATGAGAGTGGCATGCAACATAATTATTATTTACATTTTAATGTGAATATAAAGGTTAGATTTTAAAGATTATACAATTTTGCCAGAAATAAAAATAATTCAAAACTTTTTAGACAGAATAATCAAAATAAGCAAAAAGTTTCCTGTCCATCTTTATGGTATCACAATAACTTACACTTACTGCCTTCCCTGTACCAAGCAATTTATACCATAATTTAAAATATGTTATATCTTTTTAACCTAGAGGAGCTCTATGTTGTGTTATTATCTTACTTATAGGTAAAACAAGGAGGTTTATAGGGACAGAGACAGCCCTGTAGCCACAGAATGATAGAGCTACATTTGGGGATTTGGGGTCTCTTTGCCTCATTTCAAAGCCTACACTTAATAAGCCTTCTTGCCTTCCACTACACACCATTGCTCATGTGCTACATTGGTGCATGAAGCCTCATTGTGAGTGAAATATAAAGTAATGGCGTACTGGTAGGGGCTGGGAAATGGTGGACTCAGGAGATGAAGGGACAGCCTGATATGATTTTATGTTGGTGCAATGGAAACAGATTGTAAAGTTCCTTACTCTCCTGCAGAGGAATTTAAACTTTATTGGTGTAGGCAAGATTATAAAACCTTTACAGAATACATACTACTCTGTGAATAAAGCAGGAGAGGGAGGGAGGGAGGGAGGGAGAGGGGGGTGGGGAGAGGCAGAGAGAAAGAGGAGGTAGAGCGAGAGAGAGAGAGAGGAGGGGGAGGGAGGGAGGGAGGGAGGGAGAGGGGGGGGGGGAG